>NW_028263022.1:0-32373 GCF_049901735.1 Notechis scutatus | reverse complement strand
CTGATTCAAGAGTTATGTATTCCTACTAAATTGAATTCTAGCTTCCATTTTGAAATATGCCTTGGGATAACTCCACAGGAAAACTGGCACACGAAAATCATGTGGATTTTCAATGTTTTCAACCCTATAGAACATGAAAATGAGCTTAATTTTGAAATCCAAGCTCTGATTCAAAAGTTATGTATTCCTACTAAATTCATTTCCTTCCATTTTGAGATATGCCTTGGGATAACTCTACAGGAAAAGCTCGCACATGAAAATCATGTGGATTTTCAATGTTTTCTACCCCATAGAACATGAAAATGAGCTTAATTTTGAAATCCGAGCTCTGATTCAAGAGTTATGTATTCCTACTAAATTGAATTCTACCTTCCATTTTGAGATATGCCTTGGGATAACTCCACAGGAAAAGCTCTCACACGAAAATCATGTGGATTTTCAATGGTTTCCACCCCATAGAACATGAAAATGAGCTTAATTTTGAAATCCGAGCTCTGCTTCAAAAGTTATGTATTCCTACTAAATTGAGTTCTACCTTCCATTTTGAGATATGCCTTGGGATAACTCCACAGGAAAAGCTTGCACATGAAAATCATGTGGATTTTCAATGTTTTCAACCCTATAGAACATGAAAATGAGCTTAATTTTGAAATCCGAGCTCTGCTTCAAAAGTTATGTATTCCTACTAAATTGAATTCTACCTTCCATTTTGAGATATGCCTTGGGATAACTCCACAGGAAAAGCTCACACACGAAAATCATGTGGATTTTCAATGGTTTCCACCCCATAGAACATGAAAATGAGCTTAATTTTGAAATCCGAGCTCTGCTTCAAAAGTTATGTATTCCTACTAAATTGAATTCTACCTTCCATTTTGAGATATGCCTTGGGATAACTCCACAGGAAAAGCTCGCATACGAAAATCATGTGGATTTTCAATGGTTTCCACCCCATAGAACATGAAAATGAGCTTAATTTTGAAATCCGAGCTCTGCTTCAAAAGTTATGTATTCCTACTAAATGGAATTCTGCCTTCCATTTTGAGATATGCCTTGGGATAACTCCACAGGAAAAGCTCGCACACGAAAATCATGTGGATTTTCAATGTTTTCAACACCATAGAAAATGAAAATGAGCTTAATATTGAAAAACGAGCTCTGCTTCAAAAGTTATGTATTCCTACTAAATTGAATTCTACCTTCCATTTTGAGATATGCCTTGGGATAACTCCACAGGAAAAGCTCGCACACGAAAATCATGTGGATTTTCAATGGTTTCAACCCCATTGAACATGAAAATGAGCTTAATTTTGAAATCCGAGCTCTGCTTCAAAAGTTATGTATTCCTACTAAATTGAATTCTACCTTCCATTTTGAGATATGCCTTGGGATAACTCCACAGGAAAAGCTCACACGAAAATCATGTGGATTTTCAATGGTTTCCACCCCATAGAACATGAAAATGAGCTTAATTTTGAAATCCGAGCTCTGCTTCAAAAGTTATGTATTCCTACTAAATTGAATTCTACCTTCCATTTTGAGATATGCCTTGGGATAACTCCACAGGAAAAGCTCACACACGAAAATCATGTGGATTTTCAATGGTTTCCACCCCATAGAACATGAAAATGAGCTTAATTTTGAAATCCGAGCTCTGCTTCAAAAGTTATGTATTCCTACTAAATTGAATTCTACCTTCCATTTTGAAATATGCCTTGGGATAACTCCACAGGAAAAGCTCTCACACGAAAATCATGTGGATTTTCAATGGTTTCCACCCCATAGAACATGAAAATGAGCTTAATTTTGAAATCCGAGCTCTGCTTCAAAAGTTATGTATTCCTACTAAATGGAGTTCTGCCTTCCATTTTGAGATATGCCTTGGGATAACTCCACAGGAAAAGCTCGCACACGAAAATCATGTGGATTTTCAATGATTTCCACCCCATAGAACATGAAAATGAGCTTAATTTTGAAATCCGAGCTCTGATTCAAGAGTTATGTATTCCTACTAAATTGAATTCTAGCTTCCATTTTGAAATATGCCTTGGGATAACTCCACAGGAAAAGCTCACAGACGAAAATCATGTGGATTTTCAATGGTTTCCACCCCATAGAACATGAAAATGAGCTTAATTTTGAAATCCGAGCTGTGCTTCAAAAGTTATGTATTCCTGTTAAATGGAGTTCTACCTTCCATTTTGAGATGTGCCTTGGGATAACTCTAAAGGAAAAGCTCGCACGTGAAAATCATGTGCATTTTCAATGTTTTCTACCCCATAGAACATGAAAATGAGCTTAATTTTGAAATCCGAGCTCTGATTCAAGAGTTATGTATTCCTACTAAATTGAATTCTAGCTTCCATTTTGAAATATGCCTTGGGATAACTCCACAGGAAAACCTGGCACACGAAAATCATGTGGATTTTCAATGTTTTCAACCCTATAGAACATGAAAATGAGCTTAATTTTGAAATCCAAGCTCTGATTCAAAAGTTATGTATTCCTACTAAATTCATTTCCTTCCATTTTGAGATATGCCTTGGGATAACTCTACAGGAAAAGCTCGCACGTGAAAATCATGTGCATTTTCAATCTTTTCTACCCCATAGAACATGAAAATGAGCTTAATTTTGAAATCCGAGCTCTGATTCAAGAGTTATGTATTCCTACTAAATTGAATTCTACCTTCCATTTTGAGATGTGCCTTGGGATAACTCCACAGGAAAAGCTCTCACACAAAAATCATGTGGATTTTCAATGGTTTCCACCCCATAGAACATGAAAATGAGCTTAATTTTGAAATCCGAGCTGTGCTTCAAAAGTTATGTATTCCTGTTAAATGGAGTTCTGCCTTCCATTTTGAGATATGCCTTGGGATAACTCCACAGGAAAAGCTTGCACATGAAAACCGTGTGGATTTTCAATGTTTTCAACACCGTAGAAAATGAAAATGAGCTTAATATTGAAAAACGAGCTCTGCTTCAAAAGTTATGTATTCCTACTAAATTGAATTCTAGCTTCCATTTTGAGATATGCCTTGGGATAACTCCACAGGAAAAGCTCACAGACGAAAATCATGTGGATTTTCAATGGTTTCCACCCCATAGAACATGAAAATGAGCTTAATTTTGAAATCCGAGCTCTGCTTCAAAAGTTATGTATTCCTACTAAATTGAATTCTACCTTCCATTTTGAGATATGCCTTGGGATAACTCCACAGGAAAAGCTCGCACACGAAAATCATGTGGATTTTCAATGGTTTCCACCCCATAGAACATGAAAATGAGCTTAATTTTGAAATCCGAGCTGTGCTTCAAAAGTTATGTATTCCTACTAAATGGAGTTCTGCCTTCCATTTTGAGATATGCCTTGGGATAACTCCACAGGAAAAGCTCACCACGAAAATCATGTGGATTTTCAATGTTTTCAACCCCATAGAAATGAAAATGAGCTTAATTTTGAAAACCAGCTCTGCTTCAAAAGTTATGTATTCCTACTAAATTGAATTCTACCTTCCATTTTGAGATATGCCTTGGGATAACTCCACAGGAAAAGCTCACAGAAAATCATGTGGATTTTCAATGGTTTCACCCCATAGAACATGAAAATGAGCTTAATTTTGAAATCCGAGCTCTGCTTCAAAAGTTATGTATTCCTACTAAATTGAATTCTACCTTCCATTTTGAAATATGCCTTGGGATAACTCCACAGGAAAAGCTCACAGACGAAAATCATGTGGATTTTCAATGTTTTCCACCCCATAGAACATGAAAATGAGCTTAATTTTGAAATCCGAGCTCTGCTTCAAGAGTTATGTATTCCTACTAAATTGAATTCTAGCTTCCATTTTGAAATATGCCTTGGGATAACTCCACAGGAAAAGCTCACAGACGAAAATCATGTGGATTTTCAATGGTTTCCACCCCATAGAACATGAAAATGAGCTTAATTTTGAAATCCGAGCTCTACTTCAAAAGTTATGTATTCCTACTAAATTGAATTCTAGCTTCCATTTTGAAATATGCCTTGGGATAACTCCACAGGAAAAGCTCGCACACGAAAATCATGTGGATTTTCAATGATTTCCACCCCATAGAAAATGAAAATGAGCTTAACATTGAAAAACGAGCTCTGCCTCAAAAGTTATGTATTCCTACTGAATTGAATTCTACCTTCCATTTTGAGATATGCCTTGGGATAACTCTACAGGAAAAGCTCGCACATGAAAATCATGTGCATTTTCAATGTTTTCTACCCCATAGAACATGAAAATGAGCTTAATTTTGAAATCCGAGCTCTGATTCAAGAGTTATGTATTCCTACTGAATGGAGTTCTACCATCCTTTTTGAGATATGCCTTGGGATAACTCCACAGGAAAAGCTCACAGACGAAAATCATGTGGATTTTCAATGGTTTCCACCCCATTGAACATGAAAATGAGCTTAATTTTGAAATCCGAGCTCTGCTTCAAAAGTTATGTATTCCTAGTAAATTGAATTCTAGCTTCCATTTTGAAATATGCCTTGGGATAACTCCACAGGAAAAGCTCTCACACGAAAATCATGTGGATTTTCAATGGTTTCCACCCCACAGAACATGAAAATGAGCTTAATTTTGAAATCCGAGCTCTGCTTCAAAAGTTATGTATTCCTACTAAATTGAATTCTAGCTTCCATTTTGAAATATGCCTTGGGATAACTCCACAGGAAAAGCTGGCACACGAAAATCATGTGGATTTTCAATGTTTTCAACCCTATAGAAAATGAGAATGAGCTTAATATTGAAAAACGAGCTGTGCTTCAAAAGTTATGTATTCCTACTAAATTGAATTCTACCTTCCATTTTGAGATGTGCCTTGGGATAACTCCACAGGAAAAGCTCACAGACGAAAATCATGTGGATTTTCAATGGTTTCCACCCCATAGAACATGAAAATGAGCTTAATTTTGAAATCCAAGCTCTGATTCAAAAGTTTTGTATACCTACTAAATTCATTTCCTTCCATTTTGAGATATGCCTTGGGATAACTCTACAAGAAAAGCTCGCACATGAAAATCATGTGCATTTTCAATGATTTCCACCCCATAGAACATGAAAATGAGCTTAATTTTGAAATCCAAGCTCTGCTTCAAAGGTTATGTATTCCTACTGAATGGAGTTCTACCATCCTTTTTGAGATATGCCTTGGGATAACTCCACAGGAAAAGCTCACACACGAAAATCATGTGGATTTTCAATGTTTCCCACCCCATAGAACATGAAAATGAGCTTAATTTTGAAATCCGAGCTCTGCTTCAAAAGTTATGAATTCCTACTAAATTGAATTCTACCTTCCATTTTGAGATATGCCTTGGGATTACTCCAAAGGAAAAGCTCGCTCACGAAAATCATGTGGATTTTCAATGGTTTCCACCCCATAGAACATGAAAATGAGCTTAATTTTGAAATCCAAGCTCTGATTCAAAAGTTTTGTATTCCTACTAAATTCATTTCCTTCCATTTTGAGATATGCCTTGGGATAACTCTACAAGAAAAGCTCTCACACGAAAATCATGTGCATTTTCAATGTTTTCTACCCCATAGAACATGAAAATGAGCTTAATTTTGAAATCCGAGCTCTGATTCAAGAGTTATGTATTCCTACTAAATTGAATTCTACCTTCCATTTTGAGATGTGCCTTGGGATAACTCCACAGGAAAAGCTGGCACACGAAAATCATGTGGATTTTCAATGTTTTCAACCCCATAGAACATGAAAATGAGCTTAATTTTGAAATCCGAGCTCTGCTTCAAAAGTTATGTATTCCTACTAAATTGAATTCTACCTTCCATTTTGAGATATGCCTTGGGATAACTCCACAGGAAAAGCTCGCACACGAAAATCATGTGGATTTTCAATGGTTTCCACCCCATAGAACATGAAAATGAGCTTAATTTTGAAATCCGAGCTCTGCTTCAAAAGTTATGTATTCCTATTAAATTGAATTCTACCTTCCATTTTGAGATATGCCTTGGGATAACTCCACAGGAAAAGCTCGCACACGAAAATCATGTGGATTTTCAATGTTTTCACCCCATAGAACATGAAAATGAGCTTAATTTTGAAATCCGAGCTCTGCTTCAAAAGTTATGTATTCCTACTAAATTGAATTCTACCTTCCATTTTGAGATATGCCTTGGGATAACTCCACAGGAAAAGCTCGCACACGAAAATCATGTGGATTTTCAATGGTTTCCACCCCATAGAACATGAAAATGAGCTTAATTTTGAAATCCGAGCTCTGCTTCAAAAGTTATGTATTCCTACTAAATTGAATTCTACCTTCCATTTTGAGATATGCCTTGGGATAACTCCACAGGAAAAGCTCCACACGAAAATCATGTGGATTTTCAATGTTTTCACCCCATAGAACATGAAAATGAGCTTAATTTTGAAATCCGAGCTCTGCTTCAAAAGTTATGTATTCCTACTAAATTGAGTTCTACCTTCCATTTTGAGATATGCCTTGGGATAACTCCACAGGAAAAGCTCGCACATGAAAATCATGTGGATTTTCAATGGTTTCCACCCCATAGAACATGAAAATGAGCTTAATTTTGAAATCCGAGCTCTGATTCAAAAGTTATGTATTCCTACTAAATTGAATTCTACCTTCCATTTTGAGATATGCCTTGGGATAACTCCACAGGAAAAGCTCGCACACGAAAATCATGTGGATTTTCAATGGTTTCCACCCCATAGAACATGAAAATGAGCTTAATTTTGAAATCCGAGCTCTGATTCAAGAGTTATGTATTCCTACTAAATTGAATTCTACCTTCCATTTTGAGATATGCCTTGGGATAACTCCACAGGAAAAGCTCGCACACGAAAATCATGTGGATTTTCAATGTTTTCCACCCCATAGAACATGAAAATGAGCTTAAATTTGGAAACCGAGCTCTGCTTCAAAAGTTATGTATTCCTACTAAATTGAATTCTACCTTCCATTTTGAGATATGCCTTGGGATAACTCCACAGGAAAAGCTCTCACACGAAAATCATGTGGATTTTCAATGGTTTCCACCCCATAGAACATGAAAATGAGCTTAATTTTGAAAACGAGCTCTGCTTCAAAAGTTATGTATTCCTACTAAATTGAATTCTACCTTCCATTTTGAGATATGCCTTGGGATAACTCTACAGGAAAAGCTCGCACATGAAAATCATGTGCATTTTCAATGTTTTCTACCCCATAGAACATGAAAATGAGCTTAATTTTGAAATCCGAGCTCTGATTCAAGAGTTATGTATTCCTACTGAATGGAGTTCTACCTTCCATTTTGAGATATGCCTTGGGATAACTCCACAGGAAAAGCTCGCACACGAAAATCATGTGGATTTTCAATGTTTTCCACCCCATAGAACATGAAAATGAGCTTAATTTTGAAATCCGAGCTTTGCTTCAAAAGTTATGTATTCCTACTAAATTGAATTCTACCTTCCATTTTGAGATATGCCTTGGGATAACTCCACAGGAAAAGCTCGCACATGAAAATCATGTGGATTTTCAATGGTTTCCACCCCATAGAACATGAAAATGAGCTTAATTTTGAAATCCGAGCTCTGATTCAAAAGTTATGTATTCCTACTAAATTGAATTCTACCTTCCATTTTGAGATATGCCTTGGGATAACTCCACAGGAAAAGCTCGCACACGAAAATCATGTGGATTTTCAATGTTTCCACCCCATAGAACATGAAAATGAGCTTAATTTTGAAATCCGAGCTCTGATTCAAGAGTTATGTATTCCTACTAAATTGAATTCTAGCTTCCATTTTGAGATATGCCTTGGGATAACTCCACAGGAAAAGCTCTCACACGAAAATCATGTGGATTTTCAATGGTTTCCACCCCATAGAACATGAAAATGAGCTTAATTTTGAAATCCGAGCTCTGCTTCAAAAGTTATGTATTCCTACTAAATTGAATTCTACCTTCCATTTTGAGATATGCCTTGGGATAACTCCACAGGAAAAGCTCGCACATGAAAATCATGTGCATTTTCAATGTTTTCACCCCATAGAACATGAAAATGAGCTTAATTTTGAAATCCGAGCTCTGATTCAAGAGTTATGTATTCCTACTAAATGGAATTCTACCTTCCATTTTGAGATATGCCTTGGGATAACTCCACAGGAAAAGCTCGCACACGAAAATCATGTGGATTTTCAATGTTTTCAACCCCATAGAATATGAAAATGAGCTTAATTTTGAAAAACGAGCTCTGCTTCAAAAGTTATGTATTCCTACTAAATGGAGTTCTACCTTCCATTTTGAGATATGCCTTGGGATAACTCCACAGGAAAAGCTCGCACACGAAAATCATGTGGATTTTCAATGGTTTCCACCCCATAGAACATGAAAATGAGCTTAATTTTGAAATCCGAGCTCTGCTTCAAAAGTTATGTATTCCTACTAAATTGAATTCTACCTTCCATTTTGAGATATGCCTTGGGATAACTCCACAGGAAAAGCTCGCACACGAAAATCATGTGGATTTTCAATGATTTCCACCCCATAGAACATGAAAATGAGCTTAATTTTGAAATCCGAGCTCTGATTCAAGAGTTATGTATTCCTACTAAATTGAATTCTAGCTTCCATTTTGAAATATGCCTTGGGATAACTCCACAGGAAAAGCTCACAGACGAAAATCATGTGGATTTTCAATGGTTTCCACCCCATAGAACATGAAAATGAGCTTAATTTTGAAATCCGAGCTGTGCTTCAAAAGTTATGTATTCCTACTAAATGGAGTTCTACCTTCCATTTTGAGATGTGCCTTGGGATAACTCTACAGGAAAAGCTCGCACGTGAAAATCATGTGCATTTTCAATCTTTTCTACCCCATAGAACATGAAAATGAGCTTAATTTTGAAATCCGAGCTCTGATTCAAGAGTTATGTATTCCTACTAAATTGAATTCTACCTTCCATTTTGAAATATGCCTTGGGATAACTCCACAGGAAAACCTGGCACACGAAAATCATGTGGATTTTCAATGTTTTCAACCCTATAGAACATGAAAATGAGCTTAATTTTGAAATCCAAGCTCTGATTCAAAAGTTATGTATTCCTACTAAATTCATTTCCTTCCATTTTGAGATATGCCTTGGGATAACTCTACAGGAAAAGCTCGCACGTGAAAATCATGTGCATTTTCAATCTTTTCTACCCCATAGAACATGAAAATGAGCTTAATTTTGAAATCCGAGCTCTGATTCAAGAGTTATGTATTCCTACTAAATTGAATTCTACCTTCCATTTTGAGATGTGCCTTGGGATAACTCCACAGGAAAAGCTCTCACACGAAAATCATGTGGATTTTCAATGGTTTCCACCCCATAGAACATGAAAATGAGCTTAATTTTGAAATCCGAGCTCTACTTCAAAAGTTATGTATTCCTACTAAATTGAATTCTACCTTCCATTTTGAGATATGCCTTGGGATAACTCCACAGGAAAAGCTCGCACACGAAAATCATGTGGATTTTCAATGGTTTCCACCCCATAGAACATGAAAATGAGCTTAATTTTGAAATCCGAGCTGTGCTTCAAAAGTTATGTATTCCTGTTAAATGGAGTTCTGCCTTCCATTTTGAGATATGCCTTGGGATAACTCCACAGGAAAAGCTCGCACACGAAAATCATGTGGATTTTCAATGTTTTCAACACCGTAGAAAATGAAAATGAGCTTAATATTGAAAAACGAGCTCTGCTTCAAAAGTTATGTATTCCTACTAAATTGAATTCTAGCTTCCATTTTGAGATATGCCTTGGGATAACTCCACAGGAAAAGCTCACAGACGAAAATCATGTGGATTTTCAATGGTTTCAACCCCATTGAACATGAAAATGAGCTTAATTTTGAAATCCGAGCTCTGCTTCAAAAGTTATGTATTCCTACTAAATTGAATTCTAGCTTCCATTTTGAAATATGCCTTGGGATAACTCCACAGGAAAAGCTCGCACACGAAAATCATGTGGATTTTCAATGATTTCCACCCCATAGAACATGAAAATGAGCTTAATTTTGAAATCCGAGCTGTGCTTCAAAAGTTATGTATTCCTGTTAAATGGAGTTCTGCCTTCCATTTTGAGATATGCCTTGGGATAACTCCACAGGAAAAGCTCTCACATGAAAATCATGTGGATTTTCAATGGTTTCCACCCCATAGAAAATGAAAATGAGCTTAACATTGAAAAACGAGCTCTGCCTCAAAAGTTATGTATTCCTACTGAATTGAATTCTACCTTCCATTTTGAGATATGCCTTGGGATAACTCCACAGGAAAAGCTCGCACATGAAAATCATGTGGATTTTCAATGGTTTCTACCCCATAGAACATGAAAATGAGCTTAATTTTGAAAAACGAGCTCTGCTTCAAAAGTTATGTATTCCTACTAAATTGAATTCTAGCTTCCATTTTGAGATATGCCTTGGGATAACTCCACAGGAAAAGCTCACAGACGAAAATCATGTGGATTTTCAATGGTTTCCACCCCATAGAACATGAAAATGAGCTTAATTTTGAAATCCGAGCTCTACTTCAAAAGTTATGTATTCCTACTAAATTGAATTCTAGCTTCCATTTTGAAATATGCCTTGGGATAACTCCACAGGAAAAGCTCGCACACGAAAATCATGTGGATTTTCAATGATTTCCACCCCATAGAAAATGAAAATGAGCTTAACTTTGAAAACCGAGCTCTGCCTCAAAAGTTATGTATTCCTACTGAATTGAATTCTACCTTCCATTTTGAGATATGCCTTGGGATAACTCCACAGGAAAAGCTTGCACACGAAAATCATGTGGATTTTCAATGTTTTCCACCCCATAGAACATGAAAATGAGCTTAATTTTGAAATCCGAGCTCTGATTCAAGAGTTATGTATTCCTACTAAATTGAATTCTAGCTTCCATTTTGAAATATGCCTTGGGATAACTCCACAGGAAAAGCTCCACACACGAAAATCATGTGGATTTTCAATGGTTTCCACCCCATAGAACATGAAAATGAGCTTAATTTTGAAATCCGAGCTCTGCTTCAAAAGTTATGTATTCCTACTAAATTGAATTCTAGCTTCCATTTTGAAATATGCCTTGGGATAACTCCACAGGAAAAGCTCTCACACGAAAATCATGTGGATTTTCAATGATTTCCACCCCATAGAAAATGAAAATGAGCTTAACATTGAAAAACGAGCTCTGCCTCAAAAGTTATGTATTCCTACTGAATTGAATTCTACCTTCCATTTTGAGATATGCCTTGGGATAACTCTACAGGAAAAGCTCGCACATGAAAATCATGTGCATTTTCAATGTTTTCTACCCCATAGAATATGAAAATGAGCTTAATTTTGAAATCCGAGCTCTGATTCAAGAGTTATGTATTCCTACTAAATTGAATTCTAGCTTCCATTTTGAAATATGCCTTGGGATAACTCCACAGGAAAAGCTGGCACACGAAAATCATGTGGATTTTCAATGTTTTCAACCCTATAGAACATGAAAATGTGCTTAATATTGAAAAACGAGCTGTGCTTCAAAAGTTATGTATTCCTACTAAATTGAATTCTACCTTCCATTTTGAGATGTGCCTTGGGATAACTCCACAGGAAAAGCTCACAGACGAAAATCATGTGGATTTTCAATGGTTTCCACCCCATAGAACATGAAAATGAGCTTAATTTTGAAATCCAAGCTCTGATTCAAAAGTTTTGTATACCTACTAAATTCATTTCCTTCCATTTTGAGATATGCCTTGGGATAACTCTACAAGAAAAGCTCGCACATGAAAATCATGTGCATTTTCAATGATTTCCACCCCATAGAACATGAAAATGAGCTTAATTTTGAAATCCAACCTCTGCTTCAAAGGTTATGTATTCCTACTGAATGGAGTTCTACCATCCTTTTTGAGATATGCCTTGGGATAACTCCACAGGAAAAGCTCGCACACGAAAATCATGTGGATTTTCAATGTTTCCCACCCCATAGAACATGAAAATGAGCTTAATTTTGAAATCCGAGCTCTGCTTCAAAAGTTATGAATTCCTACTAAATTGAATTCTACCTTCCATTTTGAGATATGCCTTGGGATTACTCCAAAGGAAAAGCTCGCACACGAAAATCATGTGGATTTTCAATGGTTTCCACCCCATAGAACATGAAAATGAGCTTAATTTTGAAATCCAAGCTCTGATTCAAAAGTTTTGTATTCCTACTAAATTCATTTCCTTCCATTTTGAGATATGCCTTGGGATAACTCTACAAGAAAAGCTCTCACACGGGAGAAGGCGGAGCCACGTCGCGCGTTACAGCTGTAATTTGGGGCTCCGAATTACAGCTGATATCTTCGCCCTGGTCGGTCCCAACGGACCTAAACCGTCCCGTAGAGACGGTGATAGTAAGGCGCGTTCTGTCGATCACAGGGACACCGCAAGTCCCTGGTGGATCCAGAAGAAGCCCCTTTACCATCGGCGGAGAGGCAGCCATTAAGCTGCTGAAGCAGGGACAGCTCCGGAAGGAAGAGAAGAAAGAAAGAGAAAGTGTATCGGCTGGTGAGATTTATTTTTTTATTTGGGATAAGGACACCCTAGAAGAAGAAGGAATCTGTAAGATTTTTGACAGAATTTGATAAGATGGACTTAGTGGCGATTTTTAGAAGATGTCAAAATGAGGTTTGGCTTTTTACTTTTTTTTTTTTCTAGCGAACTTTTATTGTGATTAGTAATTGTAACCAGACTGGTTTTGTTTTGTTTTTTTCTATAATTACCTTTCCTTTTTGACTGTTTATATTTTTAATAGAGGCTTCCTTTAGTGATTTTTCTTTTTTTTAAATATACACATATATATATACATATTTTCTTTTTCTATTGGTTTTTTTTGGGGAGGAAGAAGGGGAGTGGAGTTGAGAAACTTTGTAACTCTGCAACACTGCCAACTAGAGGCTTGAAAATACTTTACTTGAAGTTGAGAGAACTGTGAGAAACTCTCTCCCAAGGACACTGAGTTGATAAGATAGAGAGAGAACTCTGGACAATGTTTTCACAGGTGTCTCTTTGGGATTTCTATAATCAACTGAATGTTTGAAGCTTGGCTTTGAAACTTGTGGAGAAGCCATAATAAGAGCCTTGGATGTTTAAATAAAATGCAGTGTGATTTTTGCTTTACTTGTTGTTAGCTTTTATCCCTCCTCCTTAACCCTATAGTTTTTTGTAATATTTGTACACTTTTGCTTATTACTATTATTATTATTTTTCATTTTTTTTTCTCTAAAGGAAAGCCTCAGAATATTGTTTCTTTTTTCCTTTTTTTTTTCTTTTTGGGGGGACTTTTGTTTTTTTATCTTTGTATGTATATACTCTTTTTTTTTGTGGCCATGTTTTTTTTTCTTGAGATTTCGCAATTGGATTAAGGTGTGAAGAACCTGAAGAATTTTTCTTTTCTTTTCCTTTTATTATTATTGTTATTTTTTTAATATTATTGGGTTTTATTCTCCTTTTGACTATTGCAACTGAGGATTAAGGTCTAGAAGAACCTGAAGAAAGAAATTTTTCTGGTGGCAATTTTTCTTTTTTCCTTGAATTTTTTTTTTCCTTTTTAAATTTTGGGCTTTTTGGTTTTTTTTACTGATTTTTCTTTTTACGTTTTTCCTTTCTCTAATTGGATTATAATTGTTACACTGCCAACTGGATAAAAAGAGTGGGAAGATTCTGAGCTATTCAAATGAGTAAGAAAGTTCTACCTTCTGGCGCATCAACTTCTGCTCCTGCCTCCCCATCAACTGGAGGACGACTTTCAACAATGGCGAAGCAAGATAAAGGACAAACGGATCTAACGACGGTTATGCAAGGAATTCAAGAACTTAAAATGAGTATTGAACAAAGGATGGGGAGTATTGAACAAAAAATTGAAAATATCCAACAGATGATGGCGAAGTATGATGAGAAACTACAAAAATGGAAGAGAAAGACAATCAAAGAGATGAGAAATTGCAAAAATTAGAAGAGAAAGACAATCAAAGAGATGAGAAAATTGGAAATATTGATGACAGAGTGACAACGCTTGAACAAAACAAGAATGAGATGGTGAAGTGGGAGATGGACAGATCAGAATATTACCTCAGATTTCAAAATATAGAGGAAGAAAAAGGACAAGATCTTGCTGCAGTAATGATAGAAATCTTGGCTGGAGCTTTGGAAATAACAGAGGAAAAAATGATGGATGGAATAGATGAGATATACCGAGTTTTTACAAGATATGCATCGAGGAATAAGTTACCAAGAGAAGTTCATGTTAGATTTACTAAAAATCTATCAGAACGCAGATATTACAAGCGGCAAGAGAGAAGACATTGAAATATGGAGATAAAGAGATTGGGGTTTTAAAACAAGTACCCAGAAAAATTAGAGAGATGAGGAGAGAATATCGTTTCCTGACTAAAGTATTATTGGAAAAGGAGGTGAATTACAGATGGTTGATTCCAGAAGGATTAATGGTTACATGGAAAGAACAGAGATACAGAATTGGCTCAATTGATGAAGCAGAATCGTTTTATAAGGAATTTTTTAAAAGAAGAGAAACAGAGATAGAAGAAGACACTACCTTAACTGAATTTCAAGAGGACCAAATAGAGATGGGAAAAGAAGAAGGTGCAGTAGGTGGACAAGTGGAGACTAAAGATCAACGTGAAGTAAGATCAACGAGAGCCGTTAGACCTAAATATAAATCATAACTATGGAGGAAAAAAAATTGATTTCTTTGAATATAAATGGGCTGAATTCAGCTACTAAAAGAAGGAAAATTTTTCATAAAATAGAGAAATTAAAATTTGATATAATTTGTTTACAAGAAGTACACATTAAAAACAACATCAACAATTATTGGTGCGACCAAAAATAGGGAAAATTTTTACTTCTTTGGCCCAGTGTAAGAAAAGAGGAGTGGTATTGTATATTAAAGAAACCATTTCAGCAAAATTGATTTATACTGATGAAGATGGAAGAGTATTAATGGTTGAAATAGTGGATAACAATACAAAGATACTTTTGGTTGCAATCTATGCTCCGAATGATAAACAAAAAGATTCTATAAAAAGTTACATATGAAAATAATTGAACTGGACTACGCTAATATATTTATAATGGGAGATTTTAATGGAATTGTAGACAATGAATTGGATTACACAGCAAAAATAACACGACAAAATAGGAAGATCCTCCCTAAATCCTTTTTTGAAATGATAGAGGAATTAAATCTAAAAGATATATGGAGAGAAAGAAATACTAAAACTCAACAATATACTTTCTACTCGAATAGACATTCATCATGGTCCAGAATAGATATGATCTGGACGTCAACAGAATTATTATCTAATATTCAAGAAATAAATATTGAAACAAGTACATGGGCAGATCACAACCCAATGACAATTAAATGGAAAGGACAAAAAAGAAGATCTAGATGGACATTAAATAATACTATTTTAAAGGAAAAAGATTTTATACAGTGGATGGAAAAAGAACTGGCCTTCTTTTTTAATGAAAACAGAAAAGAAGATACTTCAATACAGAATGTTTGGGACACAATGAAGGCATATGCAAGAGGATTGATAATGGAATACATAAAGAAAAAAATATTAGAAAGAGGCAAATGATTAAAACTTTAGAAGATGATTATAAAAAATTGGAAAAAGAATTACAGAGAATGCCACAGAAAAAGATATTAAATTTAAAATGGATATAATTAAACATAAAATGGATCAAACAGAGAAAGAAGAACTGGCGCAAAAAATTAGAAGTGCTAAACAGAACTATTTTGAGGATGCAAACAGGCCAGGTAGATGGTTAGCATACAAACTGAGAAAAGAGAAAGAATCAAGGAGAATACCACAGTTAATGGATGAACAGGGTCTAGTCTGTCATGGTAATAAGGAGAAAAAGAGAATTATTCGAGATTTTTATGCGCAATTATATAAGCAGGAGGATTTTGATGAGGGGAAAATTAAACAGTATTTACAAAATGCCAACCTACCCAAGATATCTGATGAAACTGGGAAAATGTTGGAAAATCCTATAACAATGATGGAATTAACTGAAGCACTTAATAGACAGAATAACGGGAAAGCACCAGGACCAGATGGTTTCCCGGCAGAATTTTATAAAACATTACAAGAATCACTGAGCATCCCAATGTTAGAAATTATGAATGAAGTTATGATAAATAAGAAAATACCTAAAACATGGTCAGAAGCTTATATTACGCTTATTCCAAAAGAAGGGACTGACCCATCACAAATTAAGAATTATAGACCTATTTCTTTATTGAATGCAGATTATAAAATCTTTGCTTCAATTTTGGCAGAAAGGCTTAAAAAATACTTAAATAATTTTATTCATTCTGATCAGAATGGATTTCTACCAAAGAGACAAATTAAAGATAACATGAGAGTAATTTTGGACACTTTGGAATATTATGAGGCACACCCTGAAAAGCAAATGGCTTTGATATTTTTAGATGCTCAAAAGGCATTTGATAACGTGAATTGGAGATTTATGTTATTATTATTGGAACAGATGGGTTTTGCTAGAAAATTTATTCAAGCAATAGAAGCTATATATTATAAGCAAACAGCAAAAGTGATGATAGATGGAGAATTTACAGACTCTATCAATATTAAAAAAGGCACAAGACAAGGATGTCCACTGTCCCCTTTGTTATTTGTATTGACTTTGGAAGTATTAAATAGAAATATTAGAGAGGATACAAATATAAAAGGAATGAAAGTTAAAAGGAGGAATTTAAATTGCAAGCCTTTGCGGACGATTTGGTCTTTATTCTGGAAGATCCTCTAGAGACAGCTTTAAAACTACTGGAAAAGATAGAGACGTATGGTGAGATGGCTGGCTTGAAAATAAATAAAGACAAAACAAAGATTCTGACAAAAAATATGTTATTAAGGCAAAGAGAAGAGTTGGCAGACTTATTGAAAATTCAAGTTACGAATAAAGTTAAATACTTGGGGATAATTTTGACGTCAAGATGTACTACACTGAAAGAGAATAATTATATTAAACTTAAACAGCAGATAGCATCTGACTTGAAAAAATGGGAAAATCTACAATTATCTTTGATAGGTAGAATCTCAACAATTAAAATGAATATTTTACCCAGAATTTTATATTTGTTTCAAACAATACCAATTAGGCTTGGTAAAGACTATTTTGATGAATTAAATAAAATGGTGTTGAAGTATATATGGCAAGGTAAGAAAGCGAGAATAAAACTAAAACTTTTACAGGATGCTAGAATTAGAGGAGGATTTGGCCTTCCTAATTGGGAGTTGTATTATCAAGCTGCAAATTTAATGTGGGTTAAAGAAT
Organism: Notechis scutatus; assembly: GCF_049901735.1. Classification (NCBI taxonomy): domain Eukaryota; kingdom Metazoa; phylum Chordata; class Lepidosauria; order Squamata; family Elapidae; genus Notechis; species Notechis scutatus. The sequence goes on along the minus strand of NW_028263022.1, from coordinate 14,936 downwards.
GGATAACGTTAAGAAAGTCTAGATTACTGGCATTGGAAGGACATGATTTATTATTGGGTTGGCATGCTTTTTATGGTATAAGGGAACTAAATCGCAGGGTTATTTCAGAAGGCACTATATACGGGAATCGTTATGGTTGAATTGGGAGAAAATTAAGAAACAATGTTATTTGAAAATTCCAGTTTGGTTATCAACTATTGAAGCTTTTTCCTATCCCATAATTTATAAGAAGGAACAAACAGTTAGATATGGGGAAATACTGGATGAAAAGGGTGAACTTAAAACGATGCAAAAGCTAGAAGAACAAGATATAAAGATGAATTGGTTTTCATATGCGCAAATACACTCAAGGTATCTTAAAGATTCTAAAACAGAAGGATTTTATGATAAATTGACTGATTTAGATGGGATTTTGACAGGTGCTGATGAAAAAGTGATTAAAAAACTATATAGTTATTTGTTGGAAATTAAATTAGAGGAAGAACAAGTCAAAGAAACAATGATTGTTTGGGGGGAAGAACTTTGGATATGGGATTGATTTAGAAAAATGGCAAAAATTGTGGTCTCAAAATTATAAAATGACAATGTCAGTAGCATATAAAGAAAATTTGTATAAGATGTTTTACAGGTGGCATTTTCCCCGACAAGAATAGCAAGAATGTTCAAGAATAAATCCGAAAAGTGTTGGAAATGTCATCAGATCCCTGGCTCATATTACCATATGTGGTGGACTTGTGAGGAGGCCAGGAAATACTGGACTAGAATTCGCATATGGTTGGAAGAAATGACAAAAAAACATATAGATTTGAAACCAGAATTTTTTCTATTGGGAATCTTACCTGATACATTTAATAAAAACTTAAAGTATTTGATTGTAAATGTGTTAACAGCGGCTAGGATTGTATTTGCTAGAAATTGGAAGAATGAGAAAATACCATTAGAGGAAGAAATTATTAAGAAAATATTGGAATGTGCTGAAATGAGTAGATTGACATTTGAAATTAGAGAACAAGAAGATAAACAATTCTATGAAGTTTGGGATCTTTTTTATCAATGGTTAGATAAAACAATATAATAATAGAATATATATATATTTTGGTTTTGATAATATTTTTAGAATATTATATTAAGATAGATTTGGTATGATTTTACGATTTGTTATAAATTAACTAAATTATAGTTATCTCGCTTAAGCATGAATTAGTTAAATTATAGTCAAATGATTGTTTAATAAGGATATTAGGATATATAATTGTTGATTGATAATATGAGTTATTATGTAACATAATTATTATGATGACTATGAAATAGATGCACAAAAAGGAGTGATAAACCAACCGATACACTGTCTGTAAATTTATGAAGAATGATGATGTTTTTATGTTATGCTTTATGTTTTATGTGTTTTTATTTGTTGTTAAAATCAATAAAACTTTTTTTTAAAAAAAAAAAAAAAAGAAAAGCTCTCACACGAAAATCATGTGCATTTTCAATGTTTTCTACCCCATAGAACATGAAAATGAGCTTAATTTTGAAATCCGAGCTCTGATTCAAGAGTTATGTATTCCTACTAAATTGAATTCTAGCTTCCATTTTGAAATATGCCTTGGGATAACTCCACAGGAAAAGCTGCACAGACGAAAATCATGTGGATTTTCAATGGTTTCCACCCCATAGAACATGAAAATGAGCTTAATTTTGAAATCCGAGCTCTGCTTCAAAAGTTATGTATTCCTACTAAATTGAATTCTACCTTCCATTTTGAGATATGCCTTGGGATAACTCCACAGGAAAAGCTCTCACACGAAAATCATGTGCATTTTCAATGTTTTCTACCCCATAGAACATGAAAATGAGCTTAATTTTGAAATCCGAGCTCTGCTTCAAGAGTTATGTATTCCTACTGAATGGAGTTCTACCTTCCATTTTGAGATATGCCTTGGGATAACTCCACAGGAAAAGCTCACAGACGAAAATCATGTGGATTTTCAATGGTTTCCACCCCATAGAACATGAAAATGAGCTTAATTTTGAAATCCGAGCTCTGCTTCAAAAGTTATGTATTCCTACTAAATTGAATTCTAGCTTCCATTTTGAAATATGCCTTGGGATAACTCCACAGGAAAAGCTCGCACACGAAAATCATGTGGATTTTCAATGGTTTCCACCCCATAGAACATGAAAATGAGCTTAATTTTGAAATCCGAGCTCTGCTTCAAAAGTTATGTATTCCTACTAAATTGAATTCTAGCTTCCATTTTGAAATATGCCTTGGGATAACTCCACAGGAAAAGCTCACAGACGAAAATCATGTGGATTTTCAATGTTTTCCACCCATAGAACATGAAAATGAGCTTAATTTTGAAATCCGAGCTGTGCTTCAAAAGTTATGTATTCCTACTAAATTGAATTCTACCTTCCATTTTGAGATATGCCTTGGGATAACTCCACAGGAAAAGCTCACAGACGAAAATCATGTGGATTTTCAATGGTTTCCACCCCATAGAACATGAAAATGAGCTTAATTTTGAAATCCAAGCTCTGATTCAAAAGTTTTGTATTCCTACTAAATTCATTTCCTTCCATTTTGAGATATGCCTTGGGATAACTCTACAAGAAAAGCTCTCACCACGAAAATCATGTGCATTTTCAATGTTTTCTACCACATAGAACATGAAAATGAGCTTAATTTTGAAATCCGAGCTCTGCTTCAAAATTTATGTATTCCTACTAAATGGAGTTCTACCTTCCATTTTGAGATATGCCTTGGGATAACTCCACAGGAAAAGCTGGCACACGAAAATCATGTGGATTTTCAATGTTTTCAACCCTATAGAACATGAAAATGAGCTTAATTTTGAAAACCGAGCTCTGCTTCAAAAGTTATGTATTCCTACTAAATTGAATTCTACCTTCCATTTTGAGATATGCCTTGGGATAACTCCACAGGAAAAGCTCTCACACGAAAATCATGTGGATTTTCAATGGTTTCCACCCCATAGAACATGAAAATGAGCTTAATTTTGAAATCCGAGCTCTGCTTCAAAAGTTATGTATTCCTATTAAATGGAGTTCTGCCTTCCATTATGAGATATGCCTTGGGATAACTCCACAGGAAAAACTCGCACATGAAAATCATGTGGATTTTCAATGGTTTCCACACCATAAAACATGAAAATGAGCTTAATTTTGAAATCCGAGCTCTGATTCAAAAGTTATGTATTCCTACTAAATTGAATTCTACCTTCCATTTTGAGATATGCCTTGGGATAACTCCACAGGAAAAGCTCGCACATGAAAATCATGTGCATTTTCAATGTTTTCCACCCCATAGAACATGAAAATGAGCTTAATTTTGAAATCCGAGCTCTGCTTCAAAAGTTATGTATTCCTACTAAATTGAATTCTAGCTTCCATTTTGAAATATGCCTTGGGATAACTCCACAGGAAAAGCTGGCACACGAAAATCATGTGGATTTTCAATGTTTTCAACCCCATAGAACATGAAAATGAGCTTAATTTTGAAATCCGAGCTCTGCTTCAAAAGTTATGTATTCCTACTAAATTGAATTCTACCTTCCATTTTGAGATATGCCTTGGGATAACTCCACAGGAAAAGCTCGCACACGAAAATCATGTGGATTTTCAATGGTTTCCACCCCATAGAACATGAAAATGAGCTTAATTTTGAAATCCGAGCTCTGCTTCAAAAGTTATGTATTCCTGTTAAATGGACTTCTGCCTTCCATTTTGAGATATGCCTTGGGATAACTCCACAGGAAAAGCTCGCACACGAAAACCGTGTGGATTTTCAATGTTTTCAACACCGTAGAAAATGAAAATGAGCTTAATATTGAAAAACGAGCTCTGCTTCAAAAGTTATGTATTCCTACTATATTGAATTCTAGCTTCCATTTTGAGATATGCCTTGGGATAACTCCACAGGAAAAGCTCACAGACGAAAATCATGTGGATTTTCAATGGTTTCAACCCCATTGAACATGAAAATGAGCTTAATTTTGAAATCCGAGCTCTGCTTCAAAAGTTATGTATTCCTACTAAATTGAATTCTACCTTCCATTTTGAAATATGCCTTGGGATAACTCCACAGGAAAAGCTCGCACACGAAAATCATGTGGATTTTCAATGATTTCCACCCCATAGAACATGAAAATGAGCTTAATTTTGAAATCCGAGCTCTGCCTCAAAAGTTATGTATTCCTACTGAATTGAATTCTACCTTCCATTTTGAGATATGCCTTGGGATAACTCCACAGGAAAAGCTCGCACATGAAAATCATGTGGATTTTCAATGTTTTCTACCCCATAGAACATGAAAATGAGCTTAATTTTGAAATCCGAGCTCTGCTTCAAGAGTTATGTATTCCTACTAAATTGAATTCTAGCTTCCATTTTGAAATATGCCTTGGGATAACTCCACAGGAAAAGCTCACAGACGAAAATCATGTGGATTTTCAATGGTTTCCACCCCATAGAACATGAAAATGAGCTTAATTTTGAAATCCAAGCTCTCCTTCAAAAGTTATGTATTCCTACTAAATTGAATTCTAGCTTCCATTTTGAAATATGCCTTGGGATAACTCCACAGGAAAAGCTCGCACACGAAAATCATGTGGATTTTCAATGATTTCCACCCCATAGAAAATGAAAATGAGCTTAATTTTGAAATCCGAGCTCTGCCTCAAAAGTTATGTATTCCTACTGAATTGAATTCTACCTTCCATTTTGAGATATGCCTTGGGATAACTCTACAGGAAAAGCTCGCACATGAAAATCATGTGCATTTTCAATGTTTTCTACCCCATAGAACATGAAAATGAGCTTAATTTTGAAATCCGAGCTCTGATTCAAGAGTTATGTATTCCTACTGAATTGAATTCTACCTTCCTTTTTGAGATATGCCTTGGGATAACTCCACAGGAAAAGCTCACAGACGAAAATCATGTGGATTTTCAATGGTTTCCACCCCATAGAACATGAAAATGAGCTTAATTTTGAAATCCGAGCTCTACTTCAAAAGTTATGTATTCCTACTAAATTGAATTCTAGCTTCCATTTTGAAATATGCCTTGGGATAACTCCACAGGAAAAGCTCTCACACGAAAATCATGTGGATTTTCAATGGTTTCCACCCCATAGAACATGAAAATGAGCTTAATTTTGAAATCCGAGCTCTGCTTCAAAAGTTATGTATTCCTACTAAATTGAATTCTACCTTCCATTTTGAAATATGCCTTGGGATAACTCCACAGGAAAAGCTCGCACACGAAAATCATGTGGATTTTCAATGATTTCCACCCCATAGAAAATGAAAATGAGCTTAACATTGAAAAACGAGCTCTGCCTCAAAAGTTATGTATTCCTACTGAATTGAATTCTACCTTCCATTTTGAGATATGCCTTGGGATAACTCCACAGGAAAAGCTGGCACACGAAAATCATGTGGATTTTCAATGTTTTCAACCCTATAGAACATGAAAATGTGCTTAATATTGAAAAACGAGCTGTGCTTCAAAAGTTATGTATTCCTACTGAATTGAATTCTACCTTCCATTTTGAGATATGCCTTGGGATAACTCCACAGGAAAAGCTCACAGACGAAAATCATGTGGATTTTCAATGGTTTCCACCCCATAGAACATGAAAATGAGCTTAATTTTGAAATCCAAGCTCTGATTCAAAAGTTTTGTATTCCTACTAAATTCATTTCCTTCCATTTTGAGATATGCCTTGGGATAACTCTACAAGAAAAGCTCACACACGAAAATCATGTGCATTTTCAATGTTTTCTACCACATAGAACATGAAAATGAGCTTAATTTTGAAATCCAACCTCTGCTTCAAAGGTTATGTATTCCTACTGAATTGAGTTCTAGCATCCTTTTTGAGATATGCCTTGGGATAACTCCACAGGAAAAGCTCGCACACGAAAATCATGTGGATTTTCAATGTTTTCCACCCCATAGAACATGAAAATGAGCTTAATTTTGAAATCCGAGCTCTGCTTCAAAAGTTATGTATTCCTACTAAATTGAATTCTACCTTCCATTTTGAGATATGCCTTGGGATAACTCCAAAGGAAAAGCTCGCACACGAAAATCATGTGGATTTTCAATGGTTTCCACCCCATAGAACATGAAAATGAGCTTAATTTTGAAATCCAAGCTCTGATTCAAAAGTTTTGTATTCCTACTAAATTCATTTCCTTCCATTTTGAGATATGCCTTGGGATAACTCTACAGGAAAAGCTCTCACACGAAAATCATGTGCATTTTCAATGTTTTCACCCCATAGAACATGAAAATGAGCTTAATTTTGAAATCCGAGCTCTGATTCAAGAGTTATGTATTCCTACTAAATTGAATTCTACCTTCCATTTTGAAATATGCCTTGGGATAACTCCACAGGAAAAGCTGGCACACGAAAATCATGTGGATTTTCAATGTTTTCAACCCCATAGAACATGAAAATGAGCTTAATTTTGAAAAACGAGCTGTGCTTCAAAAGTTATGTATTCCTACTAAATTGAATTCTACCTTCCATTTTGAGATATGCCTTGGGATAACTCCACAGGAAAAGCTCGCACATGAAAATCATGTGGATTTTCAATGGTTTCCACCCCATAGAACATGAAAATGAGCTTAATTTTGAAATCCGAGCTCTGCTTCAAAAGTTATGTATTCCTACTAAATTGAGTTCTACCTTCCATTTTTAATGTGCCTTGGGATAACTCCACAGGAAAAGCTCGCACACGAAAATCATGTGGGTTTTCAAAGATTTCCACCCCATTGAACATGAAAATGAGCTTAATTTTGAAATCCAAGCTCTGATTCAAAAGTTATGTATTCCTACTAAATTCATTTCCTTCCATTTTGAAATATGCCTTGGGATAACTCCACAGGAAAAGCTTCGCACGTGAAAATCATGTGCATTTTCAATCTTTTCTACCCCATAGAACATGAAAATGAGCTTAATTTTGAAATCCGAGCTCTGATTCAAGAGTTATGTATTCCTACTAAATTGAATTCTACCTTCCATTTTGAGATATGCCTTGGGATAACTCCACAGGAAAAGCTCTCACACGAAAATCATGTGGATTTTCAATGGTTTCCACCCCATAGAACATGAAAATGAGCTTAATTTTGAAATCCGAGCTCTGCTTCAAAAGTTATGTATTCCTGTTAAATTGAGTTCTGCCTTCCATTTTGAGATATGCCTTGGGATAACTCCACAGGAAAAGCTCGCACACGAAAACCGTGTGGATTTTCAATGTTTTCAACACCGTAGAAAATGAAAATGAGCTTAATATTGAAAAACGAGCTCTGCTTCAAAAGTTATGTATTCCTACTAAATTGAATTCTAGCTTCCATTTTGAGATATGCCTTGGGATAACTCCACAGGAAAAGCTCACAGACGAAAATCATGTGGATTTTCAATGGTTTCAACCCCATTGAACATGAAAATGAGCTTAATTTTGAAATCCGATCTCTGCTTCAAAAGTTATGTATTCCTACTAAATTGAATTCTAGCTTCCATTTTGAAATATGCCTTGGGATAACTCCACAGGAAAAGCTCGCACACGAAAATCATGTGGATTTTCAATGATTTCCACCCCATAGAACATGAAAATGAGCTTAATTTTGAAATCTGAGCTGTGCTTCAAAAGTTATGTATTCCTACTAAATTGAATTCTACCTTCCATTTTGAGATATGCCTTGGGATAACTCCACAGGAAAAGCTTCGCACATGAAAATCATGTGGATTTTCAATGGTTTCCACCCCATAGAACATGAAAATGAGCTTAATTTTGAAATCCGAGCTCTGCTTCAAAAGTTATGTATTCCTACTGAATTGAATTCTACCTTCCATTTTGAGATATGCCTTGGGATAACTCCACAGGAAAAGCTCACACATGAAAATCATGTGGATTTTCAATGTTTTCTACCCCATAGAACATGAAAATGAGCTTAATTTTGAAATCCGAGCTCTGCTTCAAAAGTTATGTATTCCTACTAAATTGAATTCTACCTTCCATTTTGAAATATGCCTTGGGATAACTCCACAGGAAAAGCTCACAGACGAAAATCATGTGGATTTTCAATGGTTTCCACCCCATAGAACATGAAAATGAGCTTAATTTTGAAATCCGAGCTCTGCTTCAAAAGTTATGTATTCCTGTTAAATGGAGTTCTGCCTTCCATTTTGAGATATGCCTTGGGATAACTCCACAGGAAAAGCTCGCACATGAAAATCATGTGGATTTTCAATGGTTTCCACCCCATAGAACATGAAAATGAGCTTAATTTTGAAATCCGAGCTCTGCTTCAAAAGTTATGTATTCCTACTAAATTGAATTCTACCTTCCATTTTGAAATATGCCTTGGGATAACTCCACAGGAAAAGCTCACAGACGAAAATAATGTGGATTTTCCATGTTTTCCACCCCATAGAACATGAAAATGAGCTTAATTTTGAAATCCGAGCTCTGCTCAAAAAGTTATGTATTCCTACTAAATGGAGTTCTAACTTCCATTTTGAGATATGCCTTGGGATAACTCCACAGGAAAAGGTCGCACACGAAAATCATGTGGATTTTCAATGGTTTCCACCCCATAGAACATGAAAATGAGCTTAATTTTGAAATCCAAGCTCTGCTTCAAAAGTTATGTATTCCTACTAAATTGAATTCTACCTTCCATTTTGAGATATGCCTTGGGATAACTCCACAGGAAAAGCTCGCACACGAAAATAATTTGGATTTTCAATGGTTTCCACCCCATAGAACATGAAAATGAGCTTAATTTTGAAATCCGAGCTCTGCTTCAAAAGTTATGTATTCCTATTAAATGGAGTTCTGCCTTCCATTTTGAGATATGCCTTGGGATAACTCCACAGGAAAAGCTCGCACATGAAAATCATGTGGATTTTCAATGGTTTCCACCCCATAGAACATGAAAATGAGCTTAATTTTGAAATCCGAGCTCTGATTCAAAAGTTATGTATTCCTACTAAATTGAATTCTACCTTCCATTTTGAAATATGCCTTGGGATAACTCCACAGGAAAAGCTCGCACACGAAAATCATGTGGATTTTCAATGATTTCCACCCCATAGAAAATGAAAATGAGCTTAACATTGAAAAACGAGCTCTGCCTCAAAAGTTATGTATTCCTACTGAATTGAATTCTACCTTCCATTTTGAGATATGCCTTGGGATAACTCTACAGGAAAAGCTCGCACATGAAAATCATGTGCATTTTCAATGTTTTCCACCCCATAGAACATGAAAATGAGCTTAATTTTGAAATCCGAGCTCTGATTCAAGAGTTATGTATTCCTACTAAATTGAATTCTAGCTTCCATTTTGAAATATGCCTTGGGATAACTCCACAGGAAAAGCTCGCACACGAAAATCATGTGGATTTTCAATGTTTTCCACCCCATAGAACATGAAAATGAGCTTAATTTTGAAATCCGAGCTCTGCTTCAAAAGTTATGTATTCCTATTAAATGGAGTTCTGCCTTCCATTTTGAGATATGCCTTGGGATAACTCCACAGGAAAAGCTCGCACATGAAAATCATGTGGATTTTCAATGGTTTCCACACCATAAAACATGAAAATGAGCTTAATTTTGAAATCCGAGCTCTGCTTCAAAAGTTATGTATTCCTACTAAATTGAATTCTACCTTCCATTTTGAGATATGCCTTGGGATAACTCCACAGGAAAAGCTCGCACATGAAAATCATGTGGATTTTCAATGGTTTCCACCCCATAGAACATGAAAATGAGCTTAATTTTGAAATCCGAGCTCTGCTTCAAAAGTTATGTATTCCTACTAAATTGAATTCTAGCTTCCATTTTGAAATATGCCTTGGGATAACTCCACAGGAAAAGCTCGCAGTTGAAAATCATGTGGATTTTCAATGATTTCCACCCCATAGAACATGAAAATGAGCTTAATTTTGAAATCCAACCTCTGCTTCAAAGGTTATGTATTCCTACTGAATGGAGTTCTACCATCCTTTTTGAGATATGCCTTGGGATAACTCCACAGGAAAAGCTTGCACACGAAAATCATGTGGATTTTCAATGTTTTCCACCCCATAGAACATGAAAATGAGCTTAATTTTGAAATCCGAGCTCTGCTTCAAAAGTTATGAATTCCTACTAAATTGAATTCTACCTTCCATTTTGAGATATGCCTTGGGATAACTCCACAGGAAAAGCTCGCACACGAAAATCATGTGGATTTTCAATGGTTTCCACCCCATAGAACATGAAAATGAGCTTAATTTTGAAATCCGAGCTCTGCTTCAAAAGTTATGTATTCCTACTAAATTGAATTCTACCTTCCATTTTGAGATATGCCTTGGGATAACTCCACAGGAAAAGCTCGCACACGAAAATCATGTGGATTTTCAATGTTTTCCACCCATAGAACATGAAAATGAGCTTAATTTTGAAATCCGAGCTGTGCTTCAAAAGTTATGTATTCCTATTAAATGGAGTTCTGCCTTCCATTTTGAGATATGCCTTGGGATAACTCCACAGGAAAAGCTCGCACATGAAAATCATGTGGATTTTCAATGGTTTCCACCCCATAGAACATGAAAATGAGCTTAATTTTGAAATCCGAGCTCTGCTTCAAAAGTTATGTATTCCTAGTAAATTGAATGCTACCTTCCATTTTGAAATATGCCTTGGGATAACTCCACAGGAAAAGCTCACAGACCAAAATCATGTGGATTTTCAATGGTTTCCACCCATAGAACATGAAAATGAGCTTAATTTTGAAATCCGAGCTCTGCTCAAAAAGTTATGTATTCCTACTAAATGGAGTTCTAACTTCCATTTTGAGATATGCCTTGGGATAACTCCACAGGAAAAGGTCGCACACGAAAATCATGTGGATTTTCAATGGTTTCCACCTCATAGAACATGAAAATGAGCCTAATTTTGAAATCCGAGCTCTGCTTCAAAAGTTATGTATTCCTACTAAATTGAATTGTACCTTCCATTTTGATATATGCCTTGGGATAACTCCACAGGAAAAGCTCGCACACGAAAATAATTTGGATTTTCAATGGTTTCCACCCCATAGAACATGAAAATGAGCTTAATTTTGAAATCCGAGCTGTGCTTCAAAAGTTCTGTATTCCTGTTAAATTGAGTTCTACCTTCCATTTTGAGATATGCCTTGGGATAACTCCACAGGAAAAGCTCGCACATGAAAATCATGTGGATTTTCAATGGTTTCCACACCATAGAACATGAAAATGAGCTTAATTTTGAAATCCGAGCTCTGCTTCAAAAGTTATGTATTCCTACTAAATTGAATTCTACCTTCCATTTTGAAATATGCCTTGGGATAACTCCACAGGAAAAGCTCGCACACGAAAATCATGTGGATTTTCAATGATTTCCACCCCATAGAAAATGAAAATGAGCTTAACATTGAAAAGCAGCTCTGCCTCAAAAGTTATGTATTCCTACTGAATTGAATTCTACCTTCCATTTTGAGATATGCCTTGGGATAACTCTACAGGAAAAGCTCGCACATGAAAATCATGTGCATTTTCAATGTTTTCTACCCCATAGAACATGAAAATGAGCTTAATTTTGAAATCCGAGCTCTGATTCAAGAGTTATGTATTCCTACTGAATTGAATTCTAGCTTCCATTTTGAAATATGCCTTGGGATAACTCCACAGGAAAAGCTCACAGACGAAAATCATGTGGATTTTCAATGGTTTCCACCCATAGAACATGAAAATGAGCTTAATTTTGAAATCCGAGCTGTGCTTCAAAAGTTATGTATTCCTATTAAATGGAGTTCTGCCTTCCATTTTGAGATATGCCTTGGGATAACTCCACAGGAAAAGCTCGCACATGAAAATCATGTGGATTTTCAATGGTTTCCACCCCATAGAACATGAAAATGAGCTTAATTTTGAAATCCGAGCTCTGCTTCAAAAGTTATGTATTCCTACTAAATTGAATTCTACCTTCCATTTTGAGATATGCCTTGGGATAACTCCACAGGAAAAGCTCGCACATGAAAATCATGTGGATTTTCAATGGTTTCCACCCCATAGAACATGAAAATGAGCTTAATTTTGAAATCCGAGCTCTGCTTCAAAAGTTATGTATTCCTACTAAATTGAATTCTACCTTCCATTTTGAGATATGCCTTGGGATTACTCCAAAGGAAAAGCTCGCACACGAAAATCATGTGGATTTTCAATGGTTTCCACCCCATAGAACATGAAAATGAGCTTAATTTTGAAATCCGAGCTCTGCTTCAAAAGTTATGTATTCCTACTGAATTGAATTCTACCTTCCATTTTGAGATATGCCTTGGGATAACTCTACAGGAAAAGCTCGCACATGAAAATCATGTGCATTTTCAATGTTTTCTACCCCATAGAACATGAAAATGAGCTTAATTTTGAAATCCGAGCTCTGCTTCAAGAGTTATGTATTCCTACTGAATGGAGTTCTACCATCCTTTTTGAGATATGCCTTGGGATAACTCCACAGGAAAAGCTCACAGACGAAAATCATGTGGATTTTCAATGGTTTCCACCCCATAGAACATGAAAATGAGCTTAATTTTGAAATCCGAGCTCTGCTTCAAAAGTTATGTATTCCTACTAAATTGAATTCTACCTTCCATTTTGAAATATGCCTTGGGATAACTCCACAGGAAAAGCTCTCACACGAAAATCATGTGGATTTTCAATGGTTTCCACCCCACAGAACATGAAAATGAGCTTAATTTTGAAATCCAAGCTCTGCTTCAAAAGTTATGTATTCCTACTAAATTGAATTCTAGCTTCCATTTTGAAATATGCCTTGGGATAACTCCACAGGAAAAGCTCGCACACGAAAATCATGTGGATTTTCAATGATTTCCACCCCATAGAAAATGAAAATGAGCTTAACATTGAAAAACGAGCTCTGCCTCAAAAGTTATGTATTCCTACTGAATTGAATTCTACCTTCCATTTTGAGATATGCCTTGGGATAACTCTACAGGAAAAGCTCGCACACGAAAATCATGTGTATTTTCAATGTTTTCTACCCCATAGAACATGAAAATGAGCTTAATTTTGAAATCCGAGCTCTGATTCAAGAGTTATGTATTCCTACTAAATTGAATTCTAGCTTCCATTTTGAAATATGCCTTGGGATAACTCCACAGGAAAAGCTGGCACGAAAATCATGTGGATTTTCAATGTTTTCAACCCTATAGAACATGAAAATGAGCTTAATATTGAAAAACGAGCTGTGCTTCAAAAGTTATGTATTCCTACTAAATTGAATTCTACCTTCCATTTTGAGATATGCTTTGGGATAACTCCACAGGAAAAGCTGCCACACGAAAATCTTGTGGATTTTCAATGGTTTCCACCCCATAGAACATGAAAATGAGCTTAATTTTGAAATCCAAGCTCTGATTCAAAAGTTATGTATTCCTACTAAATTCATTTCCCTTCCATTTTGAGATATGCCTTGGGATAACTCCACAAGAAAAGCTCTCACACGAAAATCATGTGCATTTTCAATGTTTTCTACCCCATAGAACATGAAAATGAGCTTAATTTTGAAATCCGAGCTCTGCTTCAAGAGTTATGTATTCCTACTAAATGGAGTTCTACCATTCCTTTTTGAGATATGCCTTGGGATAACTCCACAGGAAAAGCTTGCACACGAAAATCATGTGGATTTTCAATGTTTTCCACCCCATAGAACATGAAAATGAGCTTAATTTTGAAATCCAAGCTCTGCTTCAAAAGTTATGTATTCCTACTAAATTGAATTCTACCTTCCATTTTGAAATATGCCTTGGGATAACTCCACAGGAAAAGCTCGCACACGAAAATCATGTGAATTTTCAATGATTTCCACCCCATAGAACATGAAAATGAGCTTAATTTTGAAATCCGAGCTCTGATTCAAAGAGTTATGTATTCCTACTAAATTGAATTCTACCTTCCATTTTGAAATATGCCTTGGGATAACTCCACAGGAAAACCTGGCACACGAAAATCATGTGGATTTTCAATGTTTTCAACCCTATAGAACATGAAAATGAGCTTAATTTTGAAATCCAAGCTCTGATTCAAAAGTTATGTATTCCTACTAAATTCATTTCCTTCCATTTTGAAATATGCCTTGGGATAACTCCACAGGAAAAGCTCGCACACGAAAATCATGTGAATTTTCAATGATTTCCACCCCATAGAACATGAAAATGAGCTTAACATTGAAAAACGAGCTCTGCCTCAAAAGTTATGTATTCCTACTGAATTGAATTCTACCTTCCATTTTGAGATATGCCTTGGGATAACTCCACAGGAAAAGCTCGCACACGAAAATCATGTGGATTTTCAATGTTTTCCACCCCATAGAACATGAAAATGAGCTTAATTTTGAAATCCGAGCTGTGCTTCAAAAGTTATGTATTCCTGTTAAATGGAGTTCTGCCTTCCATTTTGCGATATGCCTTGGGATAACTCCACAGGAAAAGCTCGCACACGAAAATCATGTGGATTTTCAATGGTTTCCACCCCATAGAACATGAAAATGAGCTTAATTTTGAAATCCGAGCTGTGCTTCAAAAGTTATGTATTCCTGTTAAATGGAGTTCTGCCTTCCATTTTGAGATATGCCTTGGGATAACTCCACAGGAAAAGCTCTCACACGAAAATCATGTGGATTTTCAATATGTTTTCAACACCCGTAGAAAATGAAAATGAGCTTAATATTGAAAAACGAGCTCTGCTTCAAAAGTTATGTATTCCTACTAAATTGAATTCTAGCTTCCATTTTGAGATATGCCTTGGGATAACTCCACAGGAAAAGCTCACAGACGAAAATCATGTGGATTTTCAATGGTTTCCACCCAT
>NW_028263021.1:0-32414 GCF_049901735.1 Notechis scutatus | reverse complement strand
CGGTGTTTTCCAAACTGGCCAATGGATATGTGTTTCAATTATGGGGTACCTAGATGGTTTCTAATAATCACACCCTTTCTTCTTTTCATAATGACTTAGTTGTATTCTGCCCAGTCTAGCTATTATTTGAGTGGGCCATCAATATTTTAAATAAATACTTCAAAACCAATCACTTTGAATGATGGAGGATTTCTTGAGGACAGAATCAAGAGCTTCTCTCAGATGTACCATTCTGCTGTAGATCATTCTTCAGTCTCCATTCTTTGAACCAGGATGAGTTACCTTTCCTAGAGTGACAATTGTAATATCTTATCATCACACTACCAGACGAAAACTTGCATTGCTCTTTTAGATTTAGAAACCCCCTGAGACTTCCTTGATCTGCCTCATATGGTGTCAGTGTTCCAGAAAACCTCCACTCCAACAAATAACTCAGAGACATCCTCTCCAAGGTTCTTTTTATGAAGGGAGGCAGACACCGCACCTCTCAGGAAAAAGTAGGTGGCTGTCCTGGCCATCCTGGCTGTCACCTGGGAGCGGACCGTGAAGGGACCCATCACATGCCCTTGTTGCCCCCGCCACTTCTACTTTTGTTCTCGTTCTTGGCTTCTTCCATGGGGGCACTCTTGTTAGGAATAACATAGGTTACCTAACGTAGTTTGGATAAAAATAATATATATAGACTATGATAGTGAGTTTAAGTGTGTGTCACTTTAACTGCAAAGCATGTAATTTTGGGTGCGGCTGTAAATCGCCATAAGAGGGAGCAAGAGAACTTGATTGTATTGCTGGCTTACTGGATTGCTTGCTGATGATGATGAATTGTTAACTGCGTGTTCTTTGCTGTTGCTGAAGGAAGAAAAGGAGGTTTTACTTCTTCATATCTCTAACTGCAAAGAGATATATTACAGGACTGATATTTGTAAGTTTACTGACCTCTTTTTCGACACTGGACTTTGCAACTGATTATTCCCCAGACGGACTGAACTAGTGTATGATTTATGGACTGTTTGACTATGCTATAAATCTTACTGGAATAAACTATTTAACTAACACATTGTATCTGTTTTACTGAGTGTAAACTACAACAACGTTTATCTCACATATTTGCCTGCCTGCCTGACTGCCGTGCACATTCTGCTAGGGTGTATATCCCTAACTCTGGTTATGGGCCCAGCTGCACAGTCAGACTAACCAGGATATAACAGGCTTTTATAAAGTGAGAGTTTGTGTAGTTACACAATACTGTAAACAGACAGCTGTGTTTTATTAATTATAGTTTAATATCCAGAAAAAGATGGCACAAGCCAATTTACCAAGTTTGTCTCTAATATCCAAACTGGATGGAACAAACTATGTTTCATGGTCTATGAAATGCAGCCTATTTCTACGCAGAGAAGGTTTGTGGAGTATAATTCAAAACCCACCAGAGGTAGATGCATGGGATCCGGAAGATGAGGATGATGCCCAGAAAATACAAGAATATAAACTGAAGAATGAGCAAGCTCTCTGTATAATAGGACTGACACTCTGTGACCAGCAGCTTGTCCATATTCGTGGAGAAGAAACAGCTGTGAAATGTTGGGAGAATTTAAAGAAGATTTATGTTCGAGACAGTGTAGGAGCACATATAAATCTTACACGAAAGCTGTTCAGAACACATCTTCAAAAGAATGGAGACATGCTGAGTCATATAAACACTATGAAGAGAATTTTTCAGGAACTGCATGAAAAAGAACTTATCTTCACAGAACTACATCAAGTTTATATAATTTTGTCTTCGTTAGATGAGAGCTACGACGACTATGTAACTTCACTTGAAGTATTGCCAAAAGATAACCTCACATTAACTGACATTACTGGCAGATTAATTGAAGAAGCCAGAAGAAGGCTTGAAAGGGATCAACTCAGAAGGGAACCACAAGAAGATAAAGAATCTACGACAACCTATACAATTAGAAAATGTTTTAATTGTGGAGGAAAAGGACATTTGGCTAGATTCTGCAAGAAAGCAAAAGGCCAAAATGCCAGCCAGAATGCTAAAAAGCATCAAAAGGATAAAAAGTGCATAGAGTTAGCCATGTATAGCAACGAAACTGTGAATAGTAATTTATGGGTTGTAGATAGTGGAGCATCGCACTGCATAACGAAAGATAAGAAAAGATTTGTTAAGATGTCCACGAGTTCACAGCAGATATCGTTAGCTAATGGCTGGAAACTGAAAGCTAAAGGTGAAGGTATAGCATATTGTTCTTGCATAAAAGAAAATTTAAAAATGTTATATGTACCACAACTTAAGTTTAATTTGCTTTCGGTTAGAGTTTTGGTTAAACTAGGTTATGTAATTACCTTTAGGGGAGACAATTGCATAATAGAAAAAGAAGGTAAAAAAGTGACTGCAACTTTAAAAGGTGAATTGTATGTGTTAAATGATAATTCATTAGAGGTAGCTAACACAGTTTATAGCAATGTTAAACCTCATGATGAGTGCATACATTTGTTACACAGACGTTTAGGGCATATAAATTTTAAAATGCTTAAACAAACAGTAGGACTATCTAAAGGTATAAAACTGAAGCCTTGCAGTAAGTATTTGCACTGCAATACTTGTAGTCAAAAAAAAAAGGCAAGGTAATACCAGCAAATAGATTAAATGGATTTAAGACAAAGGAACCTCTAGAGGTCATATTTGCTGATATTATAGGTCCTAAAAAACCAAGTGTGGGAGGTGCTCGTTACATATTAAGTATAATGGACCATTATACCAGATATGGTTTCTGTTATCTAATGAAGAACAAAACAGAAACATATCAAAATTTCTTTAATTGGCTTAAATTTGCAGAAAAAAAAAACTAAAAGGAAATTAGTAACTCTAATCACTGATAATGGTACGGAATTTATAAACAATAAATTCCAAAACAAACTGAAGATGGCAGGTGTTGAACATAAAAAGTCTGCACCATATAGGCCACAAGATAATGCCTTTATAGAAAGACGAGGCCAAACAATACAAGCAATGGCTCGTACTATGCTGTCAGATTCAGGATTACCTGAAACTTTGTGGGGAGAAGCAATAATGTGTGGTAATCATATATTGAATAATGTTGTTAACTCAACAACTGGTGAATTACCATTCACACGGTGGCATGGCAGAAAACCTGACCTAAGCTACATGCATACATTTGGAGCACCAGCATGGGTGCATATCCCTACACAACTGAAACAAAAGGGGCAGCATAGGGCTAAAAGGTTATTTTTTGTAGGTTATGAATCTAATCACAAATCATACAGATTCTGGGAAAAAGGTACACCTAGAGTTTACTGTAGTGCTAGTGCACAATTCCTAGAACATGTAGGATGGGAAAAACTGGAACAAGATTCAAATAAGGAAGTAATCATAGAAACCTACAAAAGACCAAAACCACATATCAGTAATAAGAAGAGTACAATTAAAGAGGAAGTACAGGAAGAGCAAATAGGACCAAAACAGGAAGAAATACCAGAAGAGGAAGAAATAGATAACCAGGAACAGGTAGAACATGAAAGTCCACCTGTAAGCCCTGTAATACCTAGACGTTCTACACGTGTAACCAGACCACCTGACAGGTACCAAGCAAGTGTAGTTTGCCAAGTTAGTAAAGTTCCAACTACTGTTGAAGAACTAAAAATGTATCCAGCAAAGGAACAAGAAAATTGGCATAAAGCAATGGAGAAAGAATTAAATTCATTAAAACAAATGGAAGTTTATGAAAATGTTAAATTACCTCCAGGTAAAAAGTCCATTGGCTGTAAATGGATATTTAAATTAAAAACAGGTAAAAATGGGACTGTTACCCATAAGGCTAGGTTGGTAGCTCAAGGATTTAATCAAACTGCATGTGATTATGATGAAGTATTTGCACCGAGTCTAAAAGCAACAAGCTTGAGAGCAGCTTTAGTGTGGGCAGCTAAGAAGAACTATATTATAAATCACTTAGATGTAGAAACTGCCTATCTGCATGCACCATTGCAGCACACTATATACTTAAAGAAACCTGTAGGAATTAAGGATCATAAAAATAATAATGACTGTTGGAAACTAAAAAAGAGTCTCTATGGATTAAAACAATCTGGTTACGAAAGGAACCAATATATTGTTAAGGAGTTAAACAATATAGTGTTTAAAGCAGGTTTAGCTGATCCATGTGTATTTAAGAGAGAGAAAAATGGAATAGTGTCATTATTATTGTTGTTTACAGATGATATTGCCTTAATTACAAAAACTAATAATGAAGCTACTGAAATAATATCATTATTAGGTAAGAGGATAAAATTAAAGCAATTAGGAGAGATAAAACAGTATCTCGGATTGACAATAAATAAAACCAAAAGTGGCTATAAGATATCTCAAGAGGATAAGATTTATCAATTACTAAAAACATATAAGATGGAACTTTGTAAACCGGCTAAAACTCCAATGAATCAGGAATTTGGCCGCACTGAAGCTCAAAGTCCAAAATTCGATAAGACTATTTATCAATCAATAATAGGTAGTTTATCGTATATTAGTAATTGGTCAAGGCCAGATATTGCCTATGGCGTTAATCAATTGGCAAGATTCAATGCTGAACCCACTGAACGACACTGGCAAGCAACAAAGCGTATATTAAGATATCTTAAAAGGACAATGCACTATGCATTGTATTTGGAGCCAAAAGATGATCTGATTTTAAGTGCATATGCTGATGCAAGTTTTGCAACAGACATAAACACTAGGAAATCAACTTCAGGTACGGCTATACTATTAGGAAAAGCACTGATTGGTTGGAGGTCAATTAGACAGCAACACATAAGTATGTCCACAACGGAAGCAGAATTTTCATGTCTATCTTTATTATGTACTGATTTAATTCTGTATAAGCAGTTGTTATTAGATACGGGAATAACTGTTAATGATTCTATTGTTGTATATGAGGACAATCAAGCAGCCATACGGTTGGCTACAAATATTGCTGTAAAAACGAGATCTAAGCATACAGATCTTAGATATCTGAATGTAAGACAATCTGTAAAAAATGGTTTAATAAGATTGGAATTTTGTGTGACTGAAGAAAATATTGCTGATCAGTTTACAAAAGCCCAAGGTCCAGTAAAACATAAAGAAAGTTGTGATAATTATGGTTTAAGAATGTAAATATATATATATATATATATATATATATATATATATATATATATATATATATATATATATTATATTATATTATATTATATTATATTATATTATATTATATTATATTATATTATATTATATTATATTATATTACCCAAAAGGGGAGTATGTTAGGAATAACATAGGTTACCTAACGTAGTTTGGGTAAAAATAATATATATAGACTATGATAGTGAGTTTAAGTGTGTGTCACTTTAACTGCAAAGCATGTAATTTTGGGTGCGGCTGTAAATCGCCATAAGAGGGAGCAAGAGAACTTGATTGTATTGCTGGCTTAATGGATTGCTTGCTGACGATGATGGATTGTTTACTGCGTGTTCTTTGCTGTTGCTGAAGGAAGAAAAGGAGGTTTTACTTCTTCATATCTCTAACTGAAAAGAGATATATTACAGGACTGATATTTGTAAGTTTACTGACCTCTTTTTCGACACTGGACTTTGCAACTGATTAATCCCCGGACGGACTGAACTAGTGTATGATATATGGACTGTTTGACTATGCTATAAATCTTACTGGAATAAACTATTTAACTAGCACATTGTATCTGTTTTACTGAGTGTAAACTACAACAACGTTTATCTCACATATTTGCCTGCCTGCCTGACTGCCGTGCACATTCTGCTAGGGTGTATATCCCTAACAGCTCTTAAAGTCAATCTTTAAGAGCTGGAAGACGTTTTGTTAGATCGCCACCAACTCATCGTTGGGAGAGGTGTAGCCCCTGAATACACGTGAAGTCTTGGGAAAAGTTCTCTGACTTTTAAAACGCATCTGTGCGGTGTTTGCCTCCGTTCATGCTGCTTGTGCATGCCGGGAGCACCTAACTGGAGCAAAAGAGAGTGAAGTTGACTGCTATGAATTGAGCACCTTGACTTCCCCTCTTGCTCCTCACAGTTGCCCTTAGCTGGTGCTGTTCTTTACTTGGGCAGCCAGACGCCCGCAGCAGCGCCCACAGCAGCAACAGGCAGTTCCACCCGGGCTCCGCTCAGGTGTCCGGCTGGAGCTGTCAGGAGTTGCTACCGCTGGCGCAGCTCCACGTGGCTCCAGTCCCACGTTGCCTTGGGAAGGGAAAGGCAAAACCAGGAGCCGCTGAGCCTGAGCCTCCGGTGCCGCTGCTGCCGTTGCAAAGTGCTGCCACGGCTCTTCCTTTTTGCCTTTCCCTTCCCAAGGCAACGCGGGACTGGAGCCGCGCGGAGCTGCGCCGGCGGTAAGAACTCCTGACTCAGGGGGCCTTCGAGGGGAGGGGAAGGAGAAGAAGGGGGGAAAGGGGGGGCAATTCCCAAAAAATCTTGTGCTGACCCGGCCCGTCTGTCAAATTTTAAAAGTCAATGAGGCCCCCGAGCCAAAAAGTTTGCCCACCCCTGCCCTACACCATTTCTACCAATTGGCAGTCACAACAGCCTGATCCTTCCTCACAACTTTCCTGAAAACAACATCTATTCCCCATGTCAGCATTCCAGCAAACCTCCAACAACTCCAACACAGACATCTTCTCAAAAGTTTATTTTGGATAGTAACTGGCACAACTGTGGAATCCCGAATCTGAAAGTTCTGGGCTTCCTTGCAATAAGTAGAAACTACAAATCCATCCCCTGCATTCATCATCGCATCACTATCCATCCCAACTTAAATCTTCCCCTCACTTATGCACAAAATAATATGACCTTGAATTGGAAAAAGCATGTTATTATGTCTAACTACATACACTCCAAGAAATTTCCCCCTCCCACTTTCTCAGGCTCAAAATGTGGCAGCACGGGAGCATCTGGTCTCAATATGGCTTCCAAAGCTGACCTGGCTGGCCCACACAATGGCATTGGGGTTGATGCTGAAACTTTCAGCTGAAGGAGCCTCCGGATTGACCCATCCGACTTTCTGTCGAAGGATCGTCATATTTGCAAAGACGATCCAGTTGAGGATGTCAAATCCTGCGTATTTCATCCCAGTTTCTGAAAAGGACACTTCTTCCCCAGCGGTGTTGTTAAAAAGGAGGTTTCTCAAGAAGGCGTGCATCTAGAATTGCAAAACAATCAAAACAACAACCAAAATGTCCATTAAAGAGAAGAGACTTTATAGAAAAGATATTTAAAATTGCGATATGCATAATACGTGTTTTTCTCCTATCCCAGAGATAAAAGCCAAATAATGTTGGCTGGTGATGACCAGAAGACATGCCTATGGATATTGTCAGTCATCCAGAGCTGAAGAAGCTTCTTGGATGAGAAGTGAAATGTCTTCAAAGAAAAACAAGGAAGTCCAGTTGCCTCTTGAAAAAGCATTTTTGGGATACTGGAAGACATGCTCTCTCTCTCTTTTTGTTTTTTTGTAGTGGCCCCTGCTCAATAGAACACCCTCCCTTTAGAAATTAGAATGATCCCAACCCTGTTACTCTTTCATAATGTCCTGGAACCCTGACTATGTCACCCCATTTTCTGACTGTATTGCTAACTGGCCAAATACCTTACTCTCATGTCTATTTAATCTTGATGTTTTTTCATGTTTTTCATATTTTAAAATGTTTTTTGTATTTTTAATTGTAATGTATTTTTTTGAATTGTATGCCACTCAGAGTTATCTACTGAGATGGGTAGAGAAAGAAAGAAAGAAAGAAAGAAAGAAAGAAAGAAAGAAAGAAAGAAAGAAAGAAAGAAAGAAAGAAAGAAAGAAAGAAAGAAAGAAAGAAAGAAAGAAAGAAAGGAAGAAAGAAAGAAAGTCAAAAAGAAAGAAAAAAGAAAGAAAAAAGAAAGAAAAAAGGAAGGAGGAAAGGAGGGAAAAAAGAGACAAAGAGAAAAAGAAAGAGAAAGAAAAAAGAAAGAAAGAAGAGAAAGAGAGCAAGCTAGAGAGAAAGAGAAAGAAAGAAGAAAAAAGGAAGGATGGAGGGAAAGAAAAAAGAGAGAAAGAGAGAAGAAAAAGACAGAAAGAAAGAAAGAAGAAAAAAGAGAAAAAGAAAGAAAGGAGAAAGAAGAAAGAAAGAAGAAAGAAGGAAGGAAGAGAGAAAGAAAGAAAGAAAGAAAGAAAGAAAGAAAGAAAGAAAGAAAGAAAGAAAGAAAGAAAGAAAGAAAGAAAGAAAGAAAGAAAGAAAGAATATAATGTGGATTGAACTATCAAAATACAGCAATGGGAATTTCAATGGAGAACTCAAACAGGTCTACAGCATTTGGAATGATTAAGGAAAAACAGTGTAGGAATTATTCTTCTTTTTCCAGCTATGAATGTTGAAATAGAAACGAACATTTAAAAAAAATTCAAAATTTGTATGAGATTTAAATAAAGGGGAAAAGTAGCTATTGGGGAAAAGCAAAGGTAATGGAGATCACAGGCAAAAGTACATGAATCTTAAAGCTGTTTAAGAAGAGCTGAAGAGTTACCTGCCAGGGCTTCACAGAGAGGTGAAGACGTAGCTTCTTTCTACCCCTCTTCAATGCCTGTTGTGACTCCAATGTATATGCAGCGTGTAATGCGTGTGCCACAGAATAGGCAGCGTTGTAGATGCTGTAGCTGAAACCGGTCATCTTTCCATCAAAGACGGAGGCTGGGAGGGTGTTCAAGTTCTCCTCCCCAGTGCAAACCCTTCGGCCATCAGGTGAGGCCAGGCCTGCCTTCAATATCTGACAGTCAAATACAACTTCCCACCATTCAGGGAGAAAGACATCTCCATGGGGTTCATGTGGATTCAGAGCCGATAGATAATCCTTGAATCCTGGCAACGGGTTTGTGTGGACTGTCAAAGACAAAGCACCATGGAGAGATTTTAGTTTCCCCCAGTCGTAGTAATAGCCAATAGCTGCAAATTCCCATTGGGTGGTCAGGATCCAGACCTTCCCAGAAGTAGCTTGGTTCTCTTCTTCATAATAGGAGAGGGTTATTATTAGACTCTGAAGTGTCATTGCATCCCCTGAGATAATCACAACCTGAGCGTTACTGTTCAAAATGGCCCAAAGCACATCTAATTGATCTCCTAGCAAGTCATTGAATAATGAGATTCGGGGCATGATGTATTCTACAAAATGTATGCAAATATCATTCTGGGCAAGGGTGGCGGTCAACATTTGGAGAAAATGTTCAATGTTCTCTGAGGTTGGAACAACAATCCCAATCCAGTTCCACTGGAAATACAGAAGGAGCTGGACAATGGCTGCATTCTGTAGGTGATATTGGGGATCGATCTGGTAGAAGGTGGGGAACTGGATCTTATCACTCAAAACAGGGTCACAGAAGCGATAACCTAGCTGAGGGTGGAGATAGAGAGAAAAAAGAAGCTAATCAAGGAAAATGGTACCTGTATTTTTTGTTATTAAGTGTTGTGGCCTGTTGGCCACCATCCCCTACAGCAACTGAATTGAAGGGAGGAGGAGGTGTGGGAGTCAGGGTCAGCATCAAGGCAACCTGAGAGCTCTGAGGAGGAAGAAGGAACAGAGCTGGCAGAGAGAAAGACAGAGGCGGAGCCCTGACCATCCATCAGCCCTCAGATGTAGAGTCAACAGCCCCAAAGTCTGGTGGTGGCTGATGAGGAAGAAGAGGAACAGCTGGATCCAGTGCCTGACGCACGGATGCACAGAAGGCAAAAGAGAGGAGAGCAGGAGAAATCTATGGGCCGGTCCTTGGGATGGAAAAGCCACTTCTGCTAGCAAAGCTCCTCCCTAGCTCTGGGGATAAAAGGCAGGGCGCAGAGATGAAGAGATGTGGCAGATAACTATTCATCTCCCTGTTGGACAGACTTGTTAACCTGTGGTGAGAGAGATACATTTTGCCAGGGCTTTTGGTGCTCCTAATAAAGAAATCATTGCTTCAGAGGGTTTGTCATTTTTGGGAATCTGGATCAGAATGTTAAGCTCATCTAGCATTATATCCAATCTAGACCCCATCATGCCCACAACTTTGTATCTTCATGAGATGTTTTCTATCGGTCACAGAATTGGCTGTGTAAGTTGTCAGCAGGAACCACACAAGGCAGAACTTACTTCCTTACGTCTGCATTCACCCTTCCATCATATTACATATCCACATACCTGAGAAACCTTGAAATTGCCAAATATGGTGGCCATCTGGTATGAGATTCTGGAGCTGAGACCCCCAAGGACAGAAAGAAGATTATCCTGTGTGTCACATTTGTAGTTAGGAAACAATTTTCCCCCGCTGGAGAGCAAGGACACGCTGACATCTTGGGCCATGCTTCCATAGATATTATCTTCATAGATGTGGAAGCCCAAGGTGATGTTGGGGAGAAGGTGTGGATCTTTGTTGATCTCTTGAATGGCAAATGCCAAGGCCAGGACATGTTGGTAGTTCTTGGGAATAGGTCTTTGTTGCAAGTGTTAGAAGACAAAAATTAGACAGGAGCAGAAGAGAGATGTTTATCTGATTAAGAAAGCATTATCAGAATTCTAGGAATTAATCATAAAAGAGGTCAATATAAATTAGTTGTCAGCATACCAACTAACCAACTCAAAACCAATAAACTCTGAGACAAACATTTCCTCAAAGTTCCATTTTATTAGAGTTGTCATATTGGCACAGGGCAGGTGCAGGGCAATTTGTCCTTGACTCTCTGAGAAAGGATGTTTTTGTGTCTAGTCTGGTACCTCACTATAAAATCCCATCTTCCAAATTCCTAGGCACTAAATGTTGCAGCCTTGGAGCTTCCAAGTAAAAATGGCTTCCAAGGCTGACATTAGTTTTGTGAGACCTGCCACAAACTTAAACCTCTAAGAGGAAAGCAATCTTTGGCTCCATTTGCTGAGAAAAGTATATTTTTATTAGAGCTCATGTATATTGTAACAATGCATAGCCAGAACTGAGATTTGCATGCCAAAATCCCTAGGTTATATTTCATTCTCCTTTCCCCTTTTTAACAGTCTTTCATTTCCCGCCCCAAAGTAACCAATTAAAATCTTGCAAACTGTTTTGTTAACAGTCAGTTCAAGCATGTTCTGGTATGCTGCTCCCTCCTTCTTCGAGTTGGGCGACCTTGAAGCAGCTTCTTGAGATGGCACAACATCTACTTTCAGTTTCCCAAGCTCTCTCCGCTTTGTCCCCACATCCCCATAGATCATGCTAGATTGCCACTGCACATCAGCAAAGCACAAGCAAGCCTGAGGTAGCTGCTGACAAGTGATTTTACTGCTGTCAGAAACAGGGTGGCTGTCAATCAATATTGATTCCCATTACTAAAGCAAACAGTGTAAGATGAAGCTCCTTTCCCTGTCTCAGCAGCACATTTCTGTGAGTTGATGTGCAAGTTATAATTTACAGCATGAACTCCATTCAAGTCAGTATCGGTTTTTTTCAAGATGAACCTCTCAATCCAGTTTAGGAAAGGGGCTTATTATCTTGATGAAACTATGCCCTTTATTATATTCAGTCATGAAAAACTTTATAGGCTGGCAACCTCTGCCCTACATTCCCTAATATTTTTTCCCAAGCTGGCACCTTTCACCTATTATTACATTACTGGAGACTTTTCTGATCAGGTGGCTTTATAAATAATATAAATGTTTCACGTCTCAACCAAGAAACTTCTTCATTTCTTACTACACTAAGAAAGTGAAAAAAGCCAACTTTGGAAATTTAGTCCAACAATAAGATCCTAGCGTTATTTTTCCCCAAGTTCATACCAAACAGGCTTTTCTGCAAAGTGTGCCTTGTCTTCAGGAACATGGAGAAAAGGCTGACTCCCTGTTCAAGTGATAAGCATTTCTTCACCACTGAAGAGTCAGAGGGCTTGAGAAAGGAATTGGAGGGAGGTGGATTCATCAGATAGAACCAATGTGTTGTAATTAGGAAGGCTCTACATCAACCTAGTGTCAGCCTTGGAAGCCATATTACTTGGGAGCTTCAAGACTTCCACCTCTTGAGGCTGGGAAATTGGGAGGGGAGATTGCATAGAGAGGCAGAAGTTTAAACTCAACAACATTATTTCACAGAAAGTCAAGGCCAAGTCACCCTGCACCTGGAGAGGAGTGTTTGGAGGAAGGTCTCCAGTTGGGACAATGTTTGATTGGACCATGTGATGGTGGGTGCAGGGGAGGGATTTTTTATTTTCTTTTGGGAAGGGAAAACCTGGAACTCTCAGATTGAGGTTTTCCCAAATGTGCCAATATAACAACTCTAATAAAATGGAACTTTGAGGAAATGCTTGTCTCAGAGTTTACAACACTATAGAGCACTGCACATCAGAACAAATAGACACAAGGAGAGTTTTCCCGAAAGCCATAACTCTGCTAAACAAATAATTCCCTCAACACTGTCCAACTATTTACAAATTCTGCATTACTATTACTATTAAACTTCTCGTAACTTATCACCCATCCTCTCCCACTTGTGACTGTATGACTAACTTTTTTGCTGGTATCCTTGTGATTTAAATTGACTGTTTTCTAGTATGATTTGATTGATTATTTGTACCCTATGTCTTTCATTAATTGTTGTACCTGATGATTCCTGAGTCTTGATGAATGTATCTTTTCTTTTAGGTACACTGAGAGTATTTGCACCAAGACAAATTCCTTGTGTGTCCAATCACACTTGGCCAATAAAGAATTCTCTTCCATTCCATTCCATTCTACTCCATTCCATTCCATTCTATTTATTGGTTAGGAGTTTGTTAGTTGGAATGCTGACATATAGGCTAGGTGGGATTTACATCTGCCCCATCTTCAAGACTGCCCTTTCCACATTCCAATGAGAAAAAAAGACAATCAAGGAAACACTTACAGACAAATATTATCCCAATCACCAGGAGGCTCATATGGGAGCTGTACAACTACAGTAATGGAGAGAGGCAGGTTTCCACCAACAATGAGATCTCCAGGTTTGTAATAGTCTTTTTGTCCTTGAAAAGATCTCCTCCAGAAGCAATTTGGCCACAGATCCATCCCAACAGCTGCAGGCAAGATCCAAAGCAATGCTAAAAGCCAACTCATTGTCCACAGAATATCCTAGAGCAAGTCAATGGAGGATGATGTAGGCAATTTGATGCTCTGATGGCTTCACAGGACTCAAGTAGGAGTTGAAGTCTTCAAGATAAGCATTGATCTCAGCTGTAACTCCAAAGGCATACAGCTATATTATTCACAGACTTTTCGTTTGTGGATACAGCTATATTATTCAGAGCATACTAATTAAACATGTTTTGACCAGACACAAATCTCTTTATGCCTAGGGAGGGTTAATCTCTGGAAATCTACTGAGATGAAGTAAGAATTACTAGTGTTTTATGAATCCTAAGAGAGAGAAATGTCTACAAAGTTACTCCATAACTCTGTAGTTGGTGGCATTTGGCAAGAGGAAAACTTATTTGTGAAGCCACAATTGTGTGTCTCTTTCTGTGAATTTGACAGCTGTGATTGGAGAGTCATAAAGCTTTAGAGTTGGAAGAGAACTTGGAGATCACCTAGTCCAATCCCCTTAATGTAGGATATACATGGAGCAAACTCTTTTAAATCTCTGAGATCTCTTTGGAATCAATTGTTTTTGCTTCCACCACCAAACTCTTTTAGTGTCAGAAACTCTCTGAAATTTCACATGGCCTCTATCTAAATGAGGGGTCTTCAAACTTGACAGCTTTAAGACTTGTGGACTTCAACTCCCAGAATTCCTCCTCCAGTCATGTTAGCTCAGGAATTCTGGGAATTGAAGTCCACAAGTCTTAAACTTGCCAAGTTTGAAGACCCTTGATCTAAACGGTGTTTTCCAAACTGGCCAATGGATATGTGTTTCAATTATGGGGTACCTAGGTGGTTTCTAATAATCACACCCTTTCTTTTTTTCATAATGACTTAGTTGTATTCTGCCCAGTCTAGCTATTATTTGAGTGGCCCATCAATATTTTAAATAAATACTTCAAAACCAATCACTTTGAATGATGGAGGATTTCTTGAGGACAGAATCAAGAGCTTCTCTCAGATGTACCATTCTGCTGTAGATCATTCTTCAGTCTCCATTCTTTGAACCAGGATGAGTTACCTTTCCTAGAGTGACAATTGTAATATCTTATCATCACAACTACCAGACCAAAACTTGTATTGCTCTTTTAGATTTAGAAACTCCCCGAGACTTCCTTGATCTGCCTCATATGGTGTCAGTGTTCCACTCCAACAAATAACTCAGAGACATCCTCTCCAAGGTTCTTTTTATTAGAGTAATAAACTGACACATCTGGGAAATCCCAAATCTGAAAGTTCTAGGTTTCCTTGCAATAAGTAAAAAATCACAAACCCACCCCTTGCACCCATCATTGCATCACATGCCCCAATCACCATCAGTTCCAACTTGAGACGTCCTCTCCACCAGGTGCAGAAATAACATGATCTTGACTTAGAAGAAGAATGCTATTATGTCTAATCCAGTGGTGGGATTCAAATTTTCTTTACTACCGGTTCTGTGGGCATGGTTTGGTGGGCATGGCAGGGGAAGGATACTGTAAAATCTCCAGTCAGAGGTGGTATTTACCAGTTCTCTGAACTACTCAAAATTTCTGCTATTGGTTCTCCAGAACTGGTCAGAACCTGCTGAATACCACCTCTGGTCTAATCACATATACTCAAAGAAATCCCCCTCCCATTTTCCCAGGCTCAAGAATGTAACAGTGTGGAAGCATCTGGTGCTAATATGGCTTCCAAAGCTGACACATGGCCTTTATCCTAGTGGTGTTTCTCAAATTAGTTAATGGAGATGTGTTTCAGCTATGGAGTACCTAGATGGGTCTTAATAACCACACACTTTCTTCTTTTCTTTATGACTTAGATGTATTCTGCCCAGTTTGTTGTTTGAGTGGGTCATCAATATTTCACCTGGAATATTGAAAAAGATGTAGCTGATTGTTTTCTTTGTTTTCAGGGCCTCCTGAAAGAAATGCTTGTTCTACGGATCTTCGGATCTTTGTCCTTTTCTCAAGAAAGAGGAAAATTAAAGAAATTTGGTAGAATTCCCTGTCTTTACAGAACTGTTCATGAGGACTGAGAAAAACAATAATATATACACAAATTATATGTGGGAGCATGACCTGTCTTTCCAGATGTTTTCATCAGGATGATTATCAACCATACAAAAGTAGGCAGTTACAACATCTTAGAGACTGTGCTGACCTAGTGAAGAAGGTGACTTATTTATTCATTTATTTATTTGTCAAAATCTTACAATATAACAGAAACAAGAATAAACATAACTTTAAATACAAGAAATAGGAACTAATAATTACGAACAATAGGACAGGGATGTTAGGCACGGTGAGGACAATAGAGGTTAGTTTGAGGGTAAAGGACTTATAATATTAATTTGGACATAAAGTCATAATAACAAAAACTCAATGAAAAGTTTCCATTGTGGGGTACTTTAAAAAAAATTAGGAATCAGTAATGAATGATGGCCTTTAGTAAATCTGTGTTGTGACCACCATGGGATTCTTATGCTCAGACCTGACGAAGCTTCTCCAAGAGAGAAACAAATTGATTAAGGTGTTAGAAACAAACTGGGAAATTGTTCAGCCACTGGAGCAAAGTGAAAAGGAAGAGAGAATAGAGTGGTATGAAATGAACAAGCAGGACCCTCTGATCCCCAAATCCTCATACTTAGGGAACATGCTCATCAGCCTGGATAATGAACCCAACAAGAAAAGAAATTAAAGCCTCTTTGGATTAAAATAAATGAAGTGAGAAATTGTCCTGTTGGGAACTAATATCCACATATTTAATGCAAAAGTTTACTTATATCTTGATTACTGGGCCCTCGCTGGGGACAACTAGAAAGTCTGAAAAATAAAAGGATGGACCACATTTGCTGATTAAAAGATACTTAGCAGATTAGTCACATAACATTTCCAATTATTTAATGGACAACATTTCCTTACATTTCATGATTTATTTTAGAAATCAGATCGAACACAAAATATTCCAAAATCACAGTGCCCAATCTCCACCTAAATCAGCAATTCTTCTGCCTCATTATATTATCTTTATGATTCAGATGGGGCCTCAGTACAATAATGTAGCATTTGGGGAAAAAGATACAAGCCAAGAGACCAACACCAGAGGCCAAGATGGAGAAGATCTCCACGGCCACCATGGACTTCCCTTTGGTGCTCAGGTAGGTGGGGAGGAAGGTGAGCCAAACGCTGCAAAAGACCAGCATGCTAAAAGTAATGAACTTGGCTTCATTAAAGTTATCAGGCAATTTCCTAGCCAGAAAGGCCACCGTAAAACTGATAAGGGCCAGGAAACCCAGGTAGGCCAGAATAGTGTAAAACATTGAAGCTGAGCCTTCATTACATTCTATGATGGTCTCTCTGACCAAGGAGTGGAAGTCCAAGTTGGGAAATGGGGGATAAGTTATCAACCAGGTGACACAAATAAGTGCTTGGATAAGGGGACAGCTTAAGACGATAGAGATGGTCAGTGGTTTTCCTAAGAATTTCCTTGCCTTGTTCCGTGGCTTGGTAGCCATGAAGGCCAGAACCACCACGACAGTTTTTGCCAACACACAGGAAACTGCAAGGGAAAAGAGAATGGCAAAGGCAGTTTGTCGGAAGAGACAGGTGAGCTTCCTGGGTTGACCAATGAAGAGGAAGGAGCAGAGGAAGCACAGCAGGAGGGAGAACAGGAGGATGTAGCTGAGATCTCTGTTGTTAGCCTTGACAATTGGTGTGTCATGATGTTTACGGAAAATCACCAGAATAGCAGTTGTGCTCAGAGAAAAGAAAAGAGCTAATGAGGATAAAGCATACCCCAGGGGGTCTTCATAGGCAAGGAAGTGGAGCTTCTTGGGAATGCAGTGGACCTTATCCTTGTTGGGGTATTCATCTTCTGGGCAAGGAGCACAATCAGCTGCATCTGAAATTAAAAATCTTTACATAATCATTTAAGAAACATCTGCCATGAGCATTATCTCACCTTAGGGGTGACATGACCGTCCCTTTTCTGCTATGGCCAGCTCGCAAAGCAAGTGATGGAATGACCTATTGTGCATTTCATGGTGGATCAATTCTCCTTCTTTGTTAATGATGCAAGGTTAGTTTGGTCCAAGATTCATCTCCAGTTCGTCTAAACAATTAGTTGTGGAAAAAGGCCCTGTCTGTACACTGGACACTTGCATGACTATCATAACCACTTCATACTGGAACTACAAAAAGACTGATATATCTGTCAGCCAGAGATTCAGTCCGGTTAGTCCCTCTTGAGCTTCAGGAAAATGGAAGAGGTTTACCTGTTCCGTCTGGTACAGGAGTAGGATGTGTGGTAATGGGACCCCTAATAATTCAGTTTATGTGGGGAAGCTGCAGATGAGTTTTAAAACACTGTAATGAAAATAAATACTCAGAGGAATGGTAGAATATAAACAGCACAGAAATATGAAATGCCACCTATATAGTGTGTCTTCATATGTGTATTTGTGTGTGTGTGTGTGTGTGTGTGTGTGTGTGTGTGTGCGCGCGCGCGCAATTCCAAAGTCAGGCCCCATAGATAATTTGTCCTATAAATTACATGACAAAATTTATAAGGGCTGTGATTTTGGGTATATAGTGTATATGAGAAAATAAAATAGAAAATAAAATAATTTTGATTTTCTCTTGCTGAAATGGGCTACGTATACATGTTTTGTTTGCTAATATTCAGTGAAGTTTCCATGTAGTTCTACCCTTTCCCTTTCCAATTCTACAAATCATCAATATTCGGACTCCTTTTTCTCAAATCCAACCTTTCGTACATTTTATTCCAAACTTCATAATATTCATTCTCTCTTTTATTTTTAAGTTCTAATGTCATTTTCTTTATTCTCTCTCTTTCAGAGGGGATATCTGTTAGGGATAACATTGTTTACCCTAACTGTTTTGGGTAAAAAATAATAAATATGGTATCATGGTTTGTTAGTTAAAGTGTGTGTAACTTTAACAGCAAGAATGTAATTAAGGGTGTGGTTGTAAAAGCACTATATAAGAAGCGAGGAAATTGCAGCTCTCTCTCTCTGGCTTACTGATCCCTAATTACTGGATGGATTGATGACTGCGTTCTTGCTGAAACGGGGAGAGAAGAAGGAGTGTTGATTTTTCTCAACGGAGAGATAATAAAGATTGGACTGATTTATTGTAAGTGTACTGACATTGGCTATTCAACACGGACTTTGCAAATAGAGTATCCCCGACAAGATTTGACTGAAATTGATATATAACTAATGGACCGTTATTTTGACTATGCTATAATTCTTAAATGGAATAAACTATATTTTTGATAGCACAAGCGTATCTGTATTTTTACTGCGTGTTAACTAGAAAACTTATCTCACACATTTACCTGTCTTCCTATCTGACTTCGCTGCACATTCTGTTTAGTTTGTTTTCCTTAACACCCGTTGGGAATCCAGCTTAACACTGGTTATGGGCCCAGAGAGACTGCAAAGTCAGTTTAACTAGGATAAAAACAGGTTTATGTAAAAGGTGAGATTTTTGTATTGTTACACGTTACAGTAAACAGACAGCTGTGTTTTATCAATTATATTTTTATATCCATATAGTGAAACATGGCACAAGTCAGTCTACAAAGTTTGTCCCTTATGTCCAAGCTGGATGGAACAAAGTATGTTTCATGGTCTATGAAATGTAGTCTAATTCTACGAAGAGAAGGTCTGTGGAACATAATTGAAAATCCACCTAATGTAGAAGAATGGGATCCTGAAGATGAGGAAAATAATCAAAAGATAGAAGACTTTAAACAGAAAAATGAACAAGCTCTTTGCATCATAGGACTAACTTTATCTGATCAACAACTTGTTCATATACGCGGAGAGCAAACTGCAGTTGGGTGTTGGCAAAAACTGAGGAGGATTTATGTTCGAGATAACGTTGGTGCTCACATAAATCTAACATGGAAGTTTTTCCGGATGCATCTCCAAAAGAATGGTGATATGCTGAGTCATTTGAATACTATGAAAAGCATTTTCCAAGAACTTCATGAGAAGGAGTTAATTTTCTCTGAACTACACCAGGTCTACATAATTCTATCTTCATTAGACGAAAGTTTTGATGACTACGTAACTTCCCTTGAAATATTGCCTAAAGAAAGCCTAACTTTAACTGATATCACTGGCAGATTGATTGAAGAGGCCAGAAGAAGGCTTGAAAGAGATCAGTTAAGGAGGGAGCAACCTCAAAAGGAAAATAATGAATCTCCTAGTGCATACGCAATTAAAAAGTGTTTTAATTGTGGGGGGAGAGGACATTTGGCAAGATTTTGTAAGAAACCAAAGCTCAAGAATGCAAGCCAGAATGCTGTAAACCAACAAAGAAGAAATAAGAATTATGAGTTAGCAATGTATAGTAATGGAGTTGTAAATAATTTATGGGTGGTTGACAGTGGTGCGTCCCACTGTATTACAAATGATAACAAAAAATTTGTAAAAATGTCCATGAGTTCACAACATATCTCATTAGCAAACGGATGGAAAATGAAGGCAAAAGGTGAAGGTATTGCTCATTGTTCTAGTATAAATGAGAACATAAAAATGTTATATGTACCTCAACTTAAATTTAATTTGCTTTCAGTTAGAATATTGGTTAGATTAGGATACATAGTTACCTTTAGGGGAGATACTTGTTTAATTGAAAAAGAAGGTAAGAAAATTACTGCATCTTTAAGAGGTGACTTATATGTGTTAAATGATAATGGTTTAGAGGTGGCTAACACGGTTTATGATAATAGAAAACCTCATGATGAATGTATTCACTTGTTACACAGACGGCTAGGTCATTTAAATTTTAAAATGATTAAGAGAACTGTTCAACTATCTAAAGGAATAAGTTTGAAACCTTGTAATAAGTATTTGCAATGTTCTGCTTGTAATCAAAACAAAAGCAAAGTTATACCAGCAAATAGAATTGATGGATTTACTACCAAAGAGCCTTTAGAGGTAGTATTTGCCGATATAATAGGTCCTAAAAAGCCAAGTGTAGGTGGTGCTAGATACATATTAAGCATAATGGACCACTATTCTAGGTATGGTTTCTGTTTTCTAATGAAGAGAAAAACTGAAACGTATACAAATTTCTTTAATTGGTTAAAATTTGCAGAGAGGAAAACTAAAAAGAAATTAGTAACTCTTATAACAGATAATGGTGCGGAATTTACAAATAATAAATTCCAGAGTAGACTTAGAATGGCAGGTATTCAACATAAAAAGTCTGCACCATATAGGCCTCAACATAATGCATTTATAGAGAGACGAGGCCAAACACTGCAATCAATGGGAAGGACAATGTTATCTGATTCTGGATTACCTGACAATTTGTGGGGAGAAGCTATAATGTGTGGGAATCACATATTAAACAATGTAGTTAATTCAACAACAGGTGAATTACCATTCACTCTGTGGTATGGTAGAAAACCTGATTTGAGTTATATTCACACATTTGGTGCACCAGCATGGGTGCATATCCTTACACAACTCAGGCACAAAGGACAACATAGAACTAAAAGATTAATTTTTGTTGGATATCAAGCAAACCATAGATCTTATAGATTCTGGGAACCAGGTACGTCTAGAGTATACTGCAGTGCTAGTGCACAATTCCTAGAACATATAGGATGGAATAGATTAGAACAAGATTCAGATAATGATGTTATTATAGAACCCTACAAGAGGCAGAAAGAAAAGACTAGTTATAAGAAAAGTCCAATTAAAGAAGAAGTCCCTGAAGAGCAAATAGAATCAGATCAAGAGGAAATAATTGATCAAGAAGAGATAGATAGTCAAGAACAGGAAATAAAGGAAAGTCCACCTATAAGTCCTGTTATACCTAGACGCATAACGCGTATAACTAAACCACCTGAAAGATATCAGGCAAGTATTGTTTGCCAAGTAAATAAAGTTCCTACTAGCATAGATGAACTTAAGATGTATCCTGCTAAGGATCAGGAGAATTGGAAAAAGGCAATGGAAAAAGAGTTAAATTCATTAAAGGAAATGAAGGTTTATGAAGAAACCAAATTACCTCCAGGAGAAAAATCCATTGGGTGCAAATGGATATTTAAAGTAAAGACTGGAAATAATGGGCAAGTAACTTATAAAGCTAGATTAGTAGCACAAGGATTTAACCAAAATGTATTTGATTATGATGAGGTATTTGCACCAAATCTTAAGGCTACAACTTTAAGAGCCGCTCTAGTGTGGGCAGCTAAGAAGAATTATATAGTTAACCATTTAGACGTAGAAACTGCATATCTTCATGCACCATTGCAGCATACAATATATTTGAAAAAACCAGTTGGTATAAAAGATAATAAAGTAAATAGCAATGATTGTTGGAAACTCAAGAAGAGTTTATATGGATTGAAACAATCTGGCTATGAATGGAACCAATATATTGTGAAAGAATTAAACAATATAGGGTTTAAATCTGGTTTAGCAGATCCATGTATGTTTAAAAGAGAAAATAATGGAACGGTGTCATTATTGTTATTATTTATTTATTTATTTATTTATTTATTTATTTATTTATTTATTTATTTATTTGATTTGCCAATTGTTTACAAGATAATAAGTATAAGTGTATACATAGTTGTGAATACATGAAATGGGTACATATAAGAAAAATAAAAGAATAAGAGAAACAATAGGACAGGGACGGTAGGCACGTTGGTGCGCTTATGCACGCCCCCTACAGACCTCTTAGGAAAGGGGTGAGGTCAATATTAGACAGTCTAAGGTTAAAGTTTTTGGGGTTTGGGGAAGATGATATTGCTTTGATTACTAAGACCAATAATGAAGCTACTGAGATTATTTCATTATTAGCCAAAAGGATAAAATTAAAGCATTTAGGTGAAATTAAAAAGTATCTAGGATTGACAATTAACAAAACCACAAAAGGATTTAAGATATCACAAGAGAATAAAATTTGCCAATTAATTAAATTATATAAAATGGAACTTTGTAAGCCTGCAAAGACTCCAATGAGTCAGGAAATTTGCAAAATTGATGCTCAAAGTCCCAAATTTGATAAGACCATATATCAATCTTTGATTGGTAGCTTATCATATATAAGCAATTGGTCTAGGCAAGATATAGCTTATAGTATTAATCAGCTGGCACGATTTAATAATGATCCACATCAATATCATTTGCAAGCACTAAAGAGAATTTTAAGATATCTTAAAGGAACAATGCACCATGCATTGTATCTAGAGCCAAAAGGTGATTTGAATCTTAGTGCCTATGCAGATGCAAGTTTTGCAACTGACATAAACACTAGAAAATCAACATCTGGGATGGCTATATTATTTGGTAAGACACTAATAGGGTGGAGGTCAATCAGGCAACAGCATATTAGCTTGTCAACGATGGAAGCAGAATTTTCATGTCTGTCATTACTATGCACTGACTTAATTCTGTACAAACAGTTATTATTAGACATGGGTATAACTGTTAAAGATTCTATTATTGTGTACGAGGACAACCAGGCAGCTATACAGTTAGCTACTAATATTGCTGTAAAGACTAGATCAAAGCATACTGATTTAAGATACTTAAATGTTAGAGAATCTGTGAAAAATGGTCTAATTAAACTTGAGTACTGCATGACGGAAGAAAACATTGCAGACCAGTTTACAAAAGCTCAAGGTGTTGTAAAATTTAAAGAGAGTTGTGACAATTATGATTTAAAGGTGTAAATGGTTATATTATTGTAATATTATTATTATTACCCAAAAGGGAGAATGTTAGGATAACATTGTTTACCCTAACTTTTGGGTAAAAATAATAAATATGGTATCATGGTTTGTTAGTTAAAGTGTGTGTAACTTTAACAGCAAGAATGTAATTAAGGGTGTGGTTGTAAAAGCACTATATAAGAAGCGTAGGCAATTGCAGCTCTCTCTCTCTGGCTTACTGATCCCTAATTACTGGATGGATTGATGACTGCGTTCTTGCTGAAACGGGAGAGAAGAAGGAGTGTTGATTTTTCTCAACGGAGAGAAAATAAAGATTGGACTGATTTATTGTAAGTGTACTGACATTGGCTATTCAACACGGACTTTGCAAATAGAGTATCCCCGACAAGATTTGACTGAAATTGATATATGACTAATGGACCGTTATTTGACTATGCTATAATTCTTAAATGGAATAAACTATATTTTTGATAGCACAAGCGTATCTGTATTTTTACTGCGTGTTAACTAGAAAACTTATCTCACACATTTACCTGTCTTCCTATCTGACTTCGCTGCACATTCTGTTTAGTTTGTTTTCCTTAACACCCGTTGGGGAATCCAGGCTTAACAATATCTCTATTTTTTTCCAATTTTGGTCATAAACCAGTCTTGCAGCTGTCATGACGTGTGGTATTAAATATATCAACCCTTTTATACCCTCTTTATGATTCCTAATAGGAATAATTTTGGTTTGAATTCTATGTTTTAGCCAAGCATTTCTTCCAAACCTGTCTTTATCTGTTGCCAAATTTCCTTTGCTTTTGTGCATAACCACCACATGTGATAATACGTTTGTTGTGGAATAAAGGCTCTGTTTATTCACTGGACACTGCCATGACTACTGTGGCATTTAGTGTCAGAGTGGTTGTTTTCTCCCACTTCATACTGGAACTACAAAAGACCAATCCATCTCTTAGCCAGAAATCTTTCTCCTTTGTGTGTGTATGTACATTATCATGTGTCCTGAGAAAGTCCAGAATGCAACAGAGGAAGACATAAAAAGGTGAATTTTATATCATGAGAGGGAATGGTCTCTTTTCCTGATCAAAGATGATTTATTTATAGAGAAATTGTTGACAGGGGGAAGGACATAGAATTGTGCACCAATACTTGGTGAGTGAGTCCATCTCTGCGCAGACAAGTATTTTCTTTATTCTCTCTCATTCATTACATAGTTGAATGTGCTGACACAAAATCACACAAAAATTATCAATGGAAATCAAATTTAGCAACCCATGGCGGTCTGGATTTGGAGTTACACTCAAAATTAAAGTGGAAAAAAACACTACAGGCTGATCCAACTTTGATGTAATGTCCTTAAAACAAGTCAAAATGAGGCTCAGTAGTGTGTGTGGCCTCCACATGCCTGTATGACCTCCCTACAATGCCTGGGCATGCTCCTGATGAGGTGGCAGATGGTCTCCTGAGGGATCTCCTCCCACACCTGGACTAAAGCATCCCCCAACTCCTGGACAGTCTGTGGTGCAATGTAGCATTGGTGGATGGAGCAAGACATGATGTCCCAGATGTGCTCAATTGGATTCAGGTCTGGGCAACGGGCGGGCCAGTCCATAGCATCAATGCCTTCATCTTGCAGGAACTGCTGACACACTCGGCCACATGAGGTCTAGCATTGTCATGCATTAGGAGGAACCCAGGGCCAACCGTATCAGTATATGGTCTCACAAGGGGTCTGAGGATCTCATCTTGGTACCTAATGGCAGTCAGGCTACCTCTGGCAAGCACATGGAGTGGCTGTGCGGCCCCCTAAAGAAATGCCACCCCACACCATTACTGACCCACTGCCAAACCAGTCATGCTAGAGGATGTTGCAGGCAGCAGAACGTTCTCCACAGCGTCTCCAGACCCTGTCACGTCTGTCACATGTGTTCAGTGTGAACCTGCTTTCATCTGTGAAGACCACCGGGAGCCAGTGGCGAATTTGCCAATCTTGGTGTTCTCTGGCAAATGCCAAACATCCTGCATGGTGTTGGGCTGTAAGCACAACCCCCACCTGTGGATGTCGGGCCCTCATACCAACCTCATGGAGTCTGTTTCTGACCGTTTGAGCAGCCACATGCACATTTGTGGCCCACTGGAGGTCATTTTGCAGGGCTCTGGCAGTGCTCCTCCTGTCCCTCCTTGCACAAAGGCAGAGGTAGGAGTCCTGATGCTGGGTTGTTGCCCTCCTGCAGCCTCCTCCATGTCTCCTGATGTACTGGCCTGTCTCCTGGTAGCGCCTCCATTGTCTGGACACTATGCTGACAGACACAGCAAACCTTCTTGCCACAGCTTGCATTGATGTACCAGCCTGGATGAGCTGCACTACCTGAGCCACTTGGGTGGGTTGTAGACTCTGTCTCATGCTACCACTAGAGTGAAAGCAACACCAGCATTCAAACCAAACCATCAGCCAGAAAGCATAGGAACTGAAAAGTAGTCAGTGGTCACCACCTGCAGAACCACTCCTTTATTGGGGATGTCTTGCTAACTGCTTATGCTTTCCACCTATTGTCTATTCCATTTGCACAACAGCATGTGAAATGATTGTCAATCAGTGTTGCTACCTGAGTGGACAGTTTGATTTCACAGAAGTGTGACTGACTTGGAGTTACATTGTGTTGTTTAAGTGTTCCCTTTATTTTTTTGAGCAGTGTATTTTGATTCATGGAATGGTTCTTCGATCCTGGAAGGTCTATATTTGAAATATTCCCTACCTGTCAGATCAGAAATGCTCCCATCTGAACAAGGGGTACATAGGTAGCAGCAAACCTGCTTGCCCTCTGGGACACTTCTTCTCTCTCCTGCCTGGCACCTCTTCATGCCACACCTGGCAAAGGGCACCTTCTAAAAGAGATAACTGCTTGAGATGACTGACCCAATGAACATACAGCCATATTCTGTGTCCATCTTCAGGAGATGATTCACCAGGGTCTACCAAAACACCAAACACCCACACCCACACACCCACACCCACAGACACACACAGACACACAGACACACCCACAGACACAGACAGACACACAGACAACAGACACAGACACACAGACAGACACACACACACACACACACAGACACACACAGACACACACACATACATATATATGAAGAAACAGACATCCTGCGATCTCCAGAACTTAAAATTACATTTATTGGACTTACTGGGTTTTTGTCAAGTTTCTGCTGACATAATCAGAATATTAAGCTACCATCTACAGAGAGATCTCTGGCAGTAATGGTAATGGTAGTTTAATACTCTGACAATGTCAGGAGAGAGAGAGAGAGAGAGAGAGAGAGAGAGAGAGAGAGAGAGAGAGAGAGAGAGATGGAAGGGACCTTGGAGGTCTTCTAGTCCAACCCCTGCCTAGGCAGAAAACCCTACACCTTTTCAAACAAATGGTTATCCAACATCTTCTTAAAAACTTCCAGGATTTCAAAGCTGACAGATTGTATATTATTATCTCTTTTATTCAAAACATGAAACTCAGTCAACTGAACATCTAAAATACATCACAAATACCAGTAACTGATGCTGATGGTACCAGTATCCCAGGTATCAACCAAGTATCTTCTTATTGTATATTAATATTATTGTACAGAAGAAGAAGAAGAAGAAGAAGAAGAAGAAGAAGAAGAAGAAGAAGAAGAAGAAGAAGAAGAAGAAGAAGAAGAAGAAGAAGAAGAAGAAGAAGAAGAAGAAGAAGAAGAGGAGGAGGAGGAGGAGGAGGAGGAGGAGGGAGGAGGAGGAGGAGGAGGAGGAGGAGGAGGAGGAAGAAGAAGAAGAAGAAGAAGAAGAAGAAGAAGAAGAAGAAGAAGAAGAAGAAGAAGAAGAAGAAGAAGAAGAAGAAGAAGAAGAAGAAGAAGAAGAAGAAGAAGAAGAAGAAGAAGAAGAAGAAGAAGAAGAAGAAGAAGACAGTACATCTGCATTACTGGACACTCACATATATCGAGACTCTAGAAAAAGTGCAGAGAAGAGCAAGATGATTAGGAGACTGGAGGCTAAAATATATGAAAAATAGTGGCAGGAATTGGGCA
This sequence comes from Notechis scutatus, assembly GCF_049901735.1. Lineage (NCBI taxonomy): Eukaryota > Metazoa > Chordata > Lepidosauria > Squamata > Elapidae > Notechis > Notechis scutatus. The sequence goes on along the minus strand of NW_028263021.1, from coordinate 5,474 downwards.
TGCCTATTTTAATGAAAAGTAGAGGTGACAGGATAGCAGTGTTCCAGTATTTGCCAAGAAGAAGAGAAGGTCAACTTATTTCCTTCCAAAGAACCAGAAGGCAGGAAATGAAGCTAATAGATGGAAAGAAGCAACCTAGAACAAAGGGAGAAGTTTCCTATCAAGCCTGAATTAAATTTGGTGGTGGAATCATATGAATTTAGCTTGACACACTTGGAGGATTGGAAGGAGGGAGATCTGAGGTGGATGAAGCTCCAACCAAAACAAAAATAGTTGGGCGATGAGTCAGGCTGCATTCCAACTCCTGCTCCGCTGGAGAAAGGAGGAGCAAATTTGCCAGGAAACTATTCCATATCCTGGTTGGACAATGTGACTTCTTGTTTGGAAAAATGAGAAACTTGGTTATAGTAACATGGAAGCCCGGGAAACTTTCAGGACTGGCTTCCACCCAGTTAATGCCATGATGTGTAATTAAATAAAATAGTTCTTTGAGGAATTAGAATGCCTCTGAGTTCGTTTTGTGATGACTGCATTACTTGGAACTTGAATCTGACAGTTAGAACAATTAATCAGTAGAATGGCTTTCCTCCAGAAAGGAACTTCTTTTCTGTGCAAAATGTGTGCACTGGACTGTTCCATGTGTAGTATTTATGTAGTGCCTTGTTATGTGGGGTTTTAGTTGTTAATCAGGGTGTTGATGGCCGGCTATTAGGCCATTGCTTGTTGTTTCCTTGTGTTGCTGTGCCCTCAGCTTCTAAGTACCCACAATCAGCACTCCTGTTGAGTGATAAGGGGCCCATTTCCCAGGATTCAATCATTTCCCTGGCGATTTTTGTCCCTGCTCAGCCAACAATCTTAGTAGCTGTAAAATCAAATGTATGTCCTTGTTCACTGCAATGAACATTGCTTACTAGAGCATACAAAACTTTTGCTAGACCTATACTTGAATACAGCTCATCAGTCTGGAACCCACATCATGTATCTGATATTAACACAATTGAAAAGTCCAGAAATATTTCACAAGAAGAGTTCTCTGCTCCTCCTCTATTTATTGCAGAATGCCACCAGACTTGAAACTCTTAGACCTAGAAAACCTAGAACTATGTCGCCCTCCCGTCTGATCTAAACTATAGTATAGAAAATCATACATTGCAATGTCCTACCTGTCAATTAATACTCAGCTTAACCATAACAATATAAGAGCAAACAATAGATACAAACTCAAGGTTAATTGCACCAAACTTGATTGCAGGAAATACGACTTCAGCAACAGAGTGGTCAATGTCTGGAATACTTCCACCTGACTCTGTGGTTTCTTCCCAAACCCCAAAAACCTTAACCTTAGACTGTCTACTATTGACCTCACTCTCTTCCTAAGGCCTGTAGGGGCATGCATAAGCACCCCAATTGTGCCTACTGTCCCTGTCCTATTGTTTTTTTTAATTTTTCTTATAAGTATCTATCTCATGTATTCAAAATTATGTTTATTCTTATACCTGTATCTTGTAAGCGATTGACAAATCAAATAAATACTAAAAAATGTGAGGTTACCATAAACATTCTTCTGATTGGATGAGCAATCCTCACAGTCTGCAATGGGAATTATTAGCACATTAGTTAAAAATATCAACTCAGTTGCTCAAGCTTTGAAGTACTGCAAATGACCTAAAATGTTAATGTAACATTACAAAGCACAATAATTAAAGGTTATTGTTTTCAGGATAAAAGGGGGGGAATTTAAACCTAAAAGAGGAGTTTTTTCTGATATTTTTGTTTATAGGTTTGAATAAAATTGAAAGGCTTCTGGCAGAACTTTCTCAATAGGTCATATAGTTAGAGCTCAGATAGAGTCAACAAAAAATGGAAAACCCCTAATGTCACTTTTGTTTGTTATGTCTGGACATAGTTGGAGTGGAAATGTCTATATTAACCTGTACAGATGGGACTTTATGTTTTCTTTTTTTCTTACTTAACTTTCCCCATGAGGTGACTTCTATTGTTCAGATCTGGCCTCAGCACTATAACGTAGCATTTGGGGAGAAAGATACAACTCAGCAGACCAGCCGCAGAGGCCAAGATGGAGAAGATCTCCACGGCCACGGGACTTTCCTTGGTGCTCAGATAGGTGGGGAGGAAGGAGATCCAAACGCTGCAGAAGACCAGCATGCTTGAAAGTAATGAACTTGGCTTCGTTAAAGCTGTCAGGCAGCTTCCTGGCCAGAAAAGCCACTATGAAGCTAATGAGACTCAGAAAACTCTCTAAGTGTAGCCCAGCACAGCATAAAACATGGTGATTGAACCTTCATTAAGATCATTCCATCACGATTTCTCCCTTCACAGAATGAAAGTCCAAATTAGTAAATGGGGGAGATTGCCAGCCAGGAGGCACAAAGAGCTGGGCTTTGCACAAAGGGGACAAGCCAGGGCTATGATCATTTGCTTCCCCAAGAATTTTCTTTGCCCTGTTTCCTGGCTGAGTAGCCATGAAGGCCAACACGACAGTCAGAGTTTTTGCACAACACACATGAAATGGCAGTGGAGAAGACGATGAAAAGTGGTTTGTCGGAGGAGACAGGTGAGGTTCCTTGGCCGCCTCGCATGAAGAGGAAGGAGCAGAGGAAGCAGAGGAGGAGAGAGACCAGGAGGATGTAGGTGAGATCGCGATTGTTGGCCTTGACGATGGGGGTGTTGGGCGTGTGTTTGATGAAGGCTGCCAACATGAAGATTGTGAGATCAAAGAGAAGACAAAGAGCTAAAGAAACTAAAACAAAGCCAAGTGTATCCTCATAGGAGAGAAAGTTCATGGTCTTGGGAATGCACAGGATGTGGTTCTTGTTCGGGTGTTGGTCTTCTGGGCAGGGGATACACCGAGCTGCATCTTAGCATACATTAATCAGATAACCAGGATTTATTTTTGAGGTGAGTCATTTTCACAATAAATCTGGTGGAATGTCCCATGTTCCCATCACTTTAGTTCTGCTGTGCGTAATGCAGAAAGATCCTGTTCTGACCCAACCCTATTACCAGCAAGAGAATCTCAAACAGACACAGCAACTGAGAGATTCACAGCCTTCTACTCTACAACAAACTTCTTGTAGATAAAAGATGGCTTGCAGCCAATTAGTCCAACCAGAAAAGCCTTGACAGAATTTTTTTTTAGATAAGCCAGAGTCTCTACACACAATTCTGGGTCTCCAGAGCATTTTTGGCCTTCTGCAAAGGCAAAAACCTTTTGAAACTAGGCTTATATTCCCTGGAGGGAGGGAAATGCATTTACGTTGGAGATCCTTACTCCCGAGTTGCCTGTGCTGCTCCAGCTGTTCTCTTCTACAAATCATCCTGTGCTCTCACGCAGTACTTGGCACAGGCTCCTTGGGAACCTCCTCATCACTGTTGCCAGTCCCCACAATCCCTGAAGGCAGCAATCCACTCCCTGATGGTCCCAGCCCTCATCTGAGGCCTCGGCTCCTCCACCATTTGCACCTGCTGCTGGCTAATCACAACAGATCCAATGGAATCAATCTTGGAAGAAGTCATAGCATTTACTTAACCTCTCAAGGAGACTTAATTAATTAATTGGTTTTATTTTATTTATCACATTTTGAAATGCCCATCTCTCACATTGAGGTACTCTGGGCAGTGTACAATAAAATATTAAAACATGCACAAATAGTATATAAAAGTGCTTAAAAATAATAATATCAGCCATGTGAAGCTGTCAGCCAACTTTTCTATCTATCATTCATCTATCTATCTATCTACCATCATATCTATCTATCTAATCTATCATATCTATCTATCTATCTATCTATCTACCATCTCTCTCTCTTTGTCTATTACAATATTCTATCGCCGTCTGTCTATATTATATCTATCTACCTATTTACCTACCTACTCATCTATCTAACTTATCTATCTATGTAGCATCTCTGTCTCTCTTGTCCATTACAATATCTGTCTACCACTGTCTCTCTATATTGTATCTATCTATCTATCTATCTATCTATCTATCTATCTATCTATCTATCTATCTATATATCTATCTCATCCATCCATCTATCTACCTACCTATCTATCTCAAGAGCTCTGGTGGTACAGTGGTTAGAATGCAGTGTGTATTGCAGGCTAACTCTGCTTGACTGCCAGCAGTTCGAGTCTTACAGCTGAAGGTTGACTCAGCCTTCCATCCTTCTGGGGTCAGTAAAATAAGGACCCAGATTGTTGCAGGCAAGATGCTGACTGCAAACCACTTAGAGAAGGCCTGTAAAGCACCATGAAGCAGTATACAAGTCTAGTGTGCTATTGTTGTTGCTATTGCTAAGTCTACAAGGTAAGGAAAATAGCTGAGAAGGCTCTCCTGCAATCATAATTGTTCAACTGAAAGTGGTCCCTAACATACACCTGACTAGGTGGGACAGTCTGATGTTTTGCGATTAAGATGATTCCATGTAAGTAGCTTGACCTCATGTCATGTAGTGCTTGAAAGGTCATAACCAACACCTGAATTGGAACTGAAAGCAAACTGACATCCAGTACAACTCAGCGCAACAAAGGTGTTATTACATTTGCTGTTCTTTTCAGCACCAAATTTGCTTGCGTGGCATACCTGTTGTACCAGCTGAAGCTTCTAGATACTTTTCAAGTATGTCTCACATGGAGGCCAATTGGGAGATGATCAGGGCATGAGTGAAAGAGCAGAAAAATTGGAGGAGAATATTGGAAAAGAAGGGTTATCAGCAGGGTGGGCTTCAAAGTATTTCAGCAATCAGTCGTTCTCTGCCTCAGTTTCTGGGTGGCATGGCCATGATGGTTGTGGTTCAGGTCAGCCTCCTGCACCATGGCAGAAGTCCACCATGGCGGGAAGTCCTCCTGCACCATGGCGGGAAGTCCACCATGGCAGGAAATCCTCCTGCACCATGGCGGGAAGTCCACCATGGCAGGAAATCCTCCTGCACCATGGCGGGAAGTCCACTCATGGCAGGAAGTCCTCCTGCACCATGGGCAGGAAGTCCACCATGGCGGGAAGTCCTCCTGCACCATGAGCGGGAAGTCCATGACCTGTATGAAGCCGATTCTGAGACATGTAATTCATTATTCATGGCAGAAATTCTGGTAGCTTAGTTACATTCTTTGCAAGATAAGAATGGAATGCACTTTCTGGTTTTAAACCAAGTTGCACTGCTCTTTCAAATTTCTCTCCCCCCCTTCGTTCATGGAAACTCTAAAACAGGCATAGAAATGTTTTATGAGTTGACACTAGTGCAAACTCTTCCAATCAGGAGACGCTTACACTATTTCTGACAGATGGCAGTCCAGTCTCTTCTTGAAAGCTTCCAGTAATGAAGCTCCCTTCCAACTCTGTTATTCTGTTATTCCTTCATTCAAGAAGATCATGGTTTCTGCCAGGAGAGAATCCTCCTAATCTTCCTTTGTTTTTAAATTTGCAAAACTTGTCATAAATGCAGCACTAAGAA
>NW_028263020.1:0-32661 GCF_049901735.1 Notechis scutatus | reverse complement strand
TCTATTCTGAATTTTATTCTATTCTGAAATTTCTATTCTATTCTATTCTATTCTGATTCTGAATTCTATTCATTCTGAATTCTGAATTCTATTCTATTCTGAATTTTATTCTATTCTGAATTCTATTCTATTCTGAATTTTATTCTATTCTGAATTTTATTCTATTCTATTCTGAATTCTATTCTATTCTGAATTCTATTCTCTTCTATTCTTACTTCTATTCTATTCTGAATTTTATTCTACTCTGAATTTTATACTATTCTATTCAGAATTCTATTCTATTCTGAATTTTATTCTATTGTATTCTGAATTTTATTCCATTCTGAATTTTATTCTATTCTGAATCCTTTTATATTCTGAATTCAATTCAATTCTGAATTTTATTCTATTCTGAATTCTATTCTATTCTGAATTCTATTCTATTCTGAATTCTATTCTATTCTATTCATTCTATTCTGAATTCTATCTCTATTCTGAATTCCTTATTCCATTCTATTCTGAATTCTGTTCTATTCTATTCTTATTCTATATTCTATTCTGAATTCTATTCTATTCTGAATTTTATTCTGCTCTGAATTCTATTCTATTCTGAATTCAATTCTATTCTATTCTATTCTATTCTGAATTCTATTCTATTCTGAATTCTATTCTGATTCTTATTCTATTCTATTCTGAATTCTATTCTATTCTGAATTTTATTCTATTCTGAATTCTATTCTATTCTGAATTTTATTCTATTCTGAATTCTATTCTCTTCTATTCTGAATTCTATTCTATTCTGAATTTTATTCTATTCTGAATTTTATTCTATTCTATTCAGAATTCTATTCTATTCTGAATTTTATTCTATTCTATTCTGAATTTTATTCTATTCTGAATTCTATTCTATTCTGAATTTTATTCTATTCTGAATTTTATTCTATTCTATTCTGAATTCTATTCTATTCTGAATTTTATTCTATTCTGAATTTGAATTCTATTCTATTCTGAATTTTATTCTATTCTGAATTCTATTCTATTCTGAATTCTTCTGTTCTATTCTGAATTCTATTCATTCTGAATTCTGATTCTTATCTATTCTGAATTCTGAATTCATTCTGAATTCTATCTTCTATTCTGAATCTCTATTCTATTCTGAATTCTATTCTATTCTGAATTTTATTCTATTCTGAATTCTATTCTATTCTGAATTCTATTCTATTCTGAAATCTATTCTGAATTCTATTCTATTCTGAATTTTATTCTATTCTGAATTTTATTCTATTCTGAATTTTATTCTATTCTGAATTCTATTCTATTCTGAATTCTATTCTATTCTGAATTCTATTCTATTCTGAATTCTATTCTATTCTGAATTTTATTCTATTCTGAATTTTATTTCTATTCTATTCTGAATTCTATTCTATTCTGAATTCTACTCTATTCTTAATTCTAATCTATTCTGACTTTTATTCTATTCTATCCTGAATTCTATTCTATTCTGAATTCTATTCTATTCTGAATTTATTCATTCATTCTGAATTCTATTCTATTCTATTCTGTTCTATTCTTCTTCTCTATTCTATTCTGAATTTTCTTCTATTCTATTCTGAATTCTATTCTATTCTGAATTTATTATTCTATTCTGAATCTATTCTATTCTGATTCTATTCTGAATTTTATTCTATTCTGAATTCTATTCTATTCTATTCTGAATCTCTATTCTATTCTGAATTCTATTCTATTCTGAATTTATTCTATTCTATTCTGAATCTCTATTCTATTCTGAATTCTATTCATTGAATTCTGAATTCTATTCTATTCTGAATTCCTATTCTATTCTGAATTTGATTCTATTCTGAATTTTTTATTCCATTCTGAATTCTATTCTATTCATTCTGAATTTTATTCTATTCTGAATTCTATTCTATTCTGATTCTGAATTCTATTCTATTCTGATTCTATCCTGAATTTCATTCTGATTCTGAATCTATTCTATTCTGAATTGAATTCCTTCTATTCTGAATTCTATTCTATTCTGAATTCTTATTCCATTCTGAATTCTATTCATTCTGAATTCTATTCTATTCTGAATTCTATTCTATTCTATTCTATTCTATTCTGAATTCTATTCTATTCTGAATTCTATTCTATTCTGAATTCTATTCTATTCTGAATTTGAATCTTATCTCTATTCTGAATTCCATTTATTCTATTCTGAATTCTGAATTCTATCTATTCTGAATTTATTCCATCTATTCTGAATTCTATTCTATTCTGAATTCTATTCATTCTGAATCTTATTCTATTCTATTCTGAATTCTATTCTATTCTGAATTTCTATTCTATTCTGAATTCTATTCTATTCTGAATTTATTCTATTCTGTCAATTCTGAATTCTATTCTATTCTGAATTCTATTCTATTCTGAATTTTATTCTATTCTGAATTCTGATTCTATTCTATTCTGAATTCTGAATCTATTCCTGAATTCTGAATTCATCTATTCTGAATTCTATTCTATTCTGAATTTTATTCTATTCTGAATTCTATTCTATTCTGAATTCAATTCTATTCTATTCTGAATTCTATTCTGAATTTTTCTGTTCTGATTCCTGAATCTCATTCATTCTCTCTGAATTCTATTCTATTCTGAATTCTATTCATTCTCTGAATTCTATTCTATTCTGAATTCTATTCTATTCTATTCTGAATCTTATTCTATTCTGAATTCTATTCTATTCTATTCTGTATTCTGATTCTATTCTGAATTATTCTGAATTCTATTCTATTCTGAATTTTATTCTATTCTGAATCTGAATTCTATTCTATTCTGAATTCTATTCTATTCTGAATCTATTCTATTCTGAATCTATTCTGATTCCATTCTATTCTGAATTTTATTCTATTCTGAATTCTATTCTATTCTGAAATCTATTCTGAATTCTATTCTATTCTGAATTTTATTCTATTCTGAATTCTATTCTATTCTGAATTTTATTCTATTCTGAATTCAATACTATTATGTATTTATTCTATTCTATTCTGAATTTTATTCTATTCTGAATTTTATTCTATTCTGAATTTTATTCTATTCTATTCTGAATTTTATACTATTCTGAATTCTATTCTATTCTGAATTTCATTCTATTCAGAGCTCTATTCTATTCTGAATTCTATTCTATTCTGAATTCTATTCTATTCTGAATTTTATTCTATTCTGAATTCTATTTCTATTCTGAATTCTATCTCATTCTGAATTCTTCTATTCTGAATTCTTCTGAATTTCTATTCTATTCTGAATTCTATTCTATTCTGAATTCTATTCTATTCTATTCTGAAATTTATTCTATTCTGAATTCTGATTCTATCTGAATTCTATTCTGTTCTGAATTCTATTCTATTCTGAATTCTATTCTATTCTGAATTCTATTCTATTCTAATTTTATTCTATTCTATTCATTCATTCTGAATCTAATTCTATTCTGAATTCTATTCTATTCTGAATTCCTATTCTATTCTGATTCTGAATTCTATTCTCTATTCTGAATTCTATTCTATTCTGAATTCTATTCTCTATCTGATCTGAATTCTATTCTATTCTGAATTCTATTCTATTCTGAATTTTATTCTATTCTGATCTGATTCTATTCTATTCTGAATTTATTCTATTCTATTCTGAATTCTATTCTATTCTGAATTTTATCTATTCTATTCTGAATTTCTATTCTATTCTGATTCTATTCTATTCTGAATTCTATTCTATTCTATTCTGAATTCTATTCTATTCTGATTCTATTCTGAATTCTATTCTATTCTGAATTCTATTCTATTCTGAATTTTATTCTATTCTATTCTGAATTTTATTCTATTCTGAATTCTATTCATTTCTATTCTGAATTCTATTCTATTCTGAATTTTATTCTATTCTGAATTCTATTCTATTCTGAATTCTATTCTATTCTGAATTCTATTCTATTCTGAATTCTATTCTATTCTGAATTTTATTCTATTCTATTCTGAATTCTATTCTATTCTGAATTCTATTCTATTCTGAATTCTATTCTATTCTGAATTCTATTCTATTCTGAATTTCTATTCTATTCTGAATTCTATTCTATTCTATTCTATTCTGAATTCTGAATTCTATCTATTGATTTCATTCTATTCTGAATTCTATTCTATTCTGAATTTATTCTATTCTGATTCTATTCTATTCTGAATTCTGATCTATTCTATTCTGAATTCTATTCTATTCTGAATTTTATTCTATTCTGAATTTTATTCTATTCTAGTCTGAATTTTATTCTATTCTGAATTCTGATTCTTTATTTCTATTCTATTCTGAATTCTATTCTATTCTGAATTCTATTTCTATTCTGAATTCTTATTCTATTCAATTTTCTGATTCTGAATTCTATTCTGAATTCTATTCTATTCTGAATTCTATTCTATTCTGAATTCTATTCTATTCTATTCTATTCTATTCTATTCTGAATTTTATTCTATTCTGAATTTTATTCTATTCTGAATTTTATTCTATTCTATTCTGAATTTTGTTCTGTTTTGAATTTTATGCTATTCTATTCTGAATTTTATTCTATTCTGAATTCTATTCTATTCTGAATTTTATTCTATTCTGAATTCTATTCTATTCTATTCTGAATTCTATTCTATTCTGAATTTCTATCTTCTGTTCTGAATTCTATTCTATTCTGAATTCTATTCTATCTGATTCTGAATTCTATTCTATTCTGAAATCTATTCTGAATTCTATTCTATTCTATTCTGAATTCGATTCTATTCTGAATTCTATTCTATTCTGAATTCTATTCTATTCTGAATTTTATTCTATTCTATTCTATTCTATTTCATTCCCATCTTCTGAATTTTATTCTATTCTGATTCTTCTGAATTCTATTCTGAATTCTATTCTATTTCTGATTCATTCTATTCTGATTCTTTATTCTATTCTGAATTCTATTCTATTCTGAATTCTATTCTATTCTGAATTTTATTCTATTCTGAATTTTATTCTATTCTATTCTGAATTTTATTCTATTCTGAATTCTATTCTATTCTGAATTCTGAATTCATTCTATTCTGAATTCTATTCTATTCTGAATTCTGTTCTGATCTGAATTCTTAATTCTGAATTCTATTCTATTCTGAATTTTATTCTATCTGATTCTGAATTCTATTCTATTCTGAATTCTATTCTATTCTGATTTTCATTCTCTATTCTGAATTCTTCTATTCTATTCTATTCTATTTTATTCATTCTGAATTCTATCTCTTTCAATTCTGACTGTTCTGAATTATTCTATTCTATTCTGAATTCTATTCTATTCTGAATTTCTATTCTGATTCTGAATTCTATTCATTCCGAATTCTATACTATTCTGAATTTTATTCTATTCTGAATTTTATTCATTCTATTCAGAGCTCCATTCTATTCTGAATTTTGTTCTATTCTGAATTCTATCTATTATTCTGAATTCTTATTCTATTCTGAATTTTATTCTATTCTGAATTCTGATTCTATTCTATTCTGAATTCTGAATTCTGTTCATTTCTGAATTCTATTCTATTCTGAATTCTATTCTATTCTGATTCTATTCTATTCTATTCTGAATTTTATTCTATTCTGAATTCTATTCTATTCTCTGAATTCTTATTCTATTCTGAATTCTATTCTTCATTCTGAATTCCATTCTATTCTATTCTGAATTTTATTCTATTCTATTCTGAATTCTATTCTATTCTGATTCTATTCTGATTCATTCTATTCTGAATTCTATTCTATTCTGAATTCAATTCTATTCAGAGCTCTATTCTATTCTGAATTTTGTTCTATTCTGAATTCTATTCTATTCTGAATTGTATTCTATTCTGAATTTTATTCTGACTCTCTATTCATTCTATTTCTATTCTATTCTGAATTTTATTCTATTCTGAATTCTATTCTATTCTGATTCTATTCTATTCTGATCTCTATATTCTATTCTGAATTCTGATTCTTTTATTCTATTCTGAATTCTATTCTGAATTATTCTATTCTGAATTCATCTCATTCTGAATTCTATTCTGAATTCTGAATTCTGAATTTTATTCTATTCTGAATTTTATTCTATTCTGAATTTTATTCTATTCTGATTCTGAATTCTATTCTATTCTGAATTTTATTCTATTCTGATTCTGAATTCTATTCTATTCTGAATTTCTATTCTATTCTGAATTCTGAATTATATTCTATTCTGATTTTCTATTCTATTCTGAATTCTATTCTATTCTATTTGAATTCTATTTATTCTATTCTATTCTGAATTCTATTCTATTCTGAATTTCTATTCTATTCTGAATTCTATTCTATTCTGAATTCTATTCATTCTATTCTGAATTCTATTATTCTGAATTTTATTCTATTCTGAATTTCTATTCTATTCTGAATTCTATCTATTCTATTCTGAATTCTATTCTATTCTGAATTCTATTCTATTCTGAATTCTATTCTATTCTGAATTCTATTCATTCTATCTTCTGAATTTATTCTTCTATTCTGAATTCTATTCTATTCTGAATTTTATTCTATTCTGATTCTGAATTCTATTCTATTCTGAATTCTGATTCTATTCTATTCTGAATCCTATCTATTCTGAATTCTATTCTATTCTGAATTTTATTCTATTCTGAATTCTATTCTATTCTGAATTTATTCTATTCTGAATTCTATTTCATTCTATTGAATTCTATTCTATTCTATTCTGAATTCTGATTCATTCTATTCTGAATTCTATTCTATTCTGAATTTTATTCATTCTATTCTGAATTCTATTCTATTCTATTATTCTGAATTCTATTCTATTCCAATTCTGAATTCATTCTATTCTGAATCTCCTATTCTATTCTATTCTGAATTCTGATTCTATCTATTCTGAATTCTATTCTATTCTGATTCTATTCTATTCTGAATTCTATTCTATTCTGAATTTTATTCTATTCTGAATTTTATTCTATTCTCTGTTCTTAATTCTATTCTGAATTTATTCTATTCTAGTTTCTATTCTGAATTCTATTCTGTTCTATTCTGAATTCTTCTTCTATTCTGAATTCTATTCTATTCTATTCTGAATTTTATTCTATTATTCTGAATTTTATTCTATTCTGAATTCTATTCTATTCTATTCTGAATTCTATCTATTCTGAATTCTTATTCTATTCTGAATTTTATTCTATTCTGAATTCTATTCTGATTCTATTCTATTCTCTCTGAATTCTATTCTATTCTATTCTGAATTCTATCTATTCTGATCTGAATTCTATTCTGATTCTGAATTCTATTCTATTCTGAATTCTATTCTATTCTGAATTTCATTCTATTCTGAATTCTGATTCTATTATTCATTCTGAATTCTATTCTATTCTGAATTTTATCCTATTCTATTCTGAATTTCTATTCTATTCTGAAATTCTATTCTATTCTGAATTCTGTTCTATTCTATTCTATTCTATTCTGAATTCTATTTTATTCTATTCTGAATTCTATTCTATTCTGAATCTGAATTTATTCTATTCTGAATTCTATTCTATTCTGAATCTGAATTCTATTCTATTCTGAATTCTATTCTATTCTGAATTCTATTCTATTCTGAATCTGATTATTCTATTCTGAATTCTATTCTATTCTGAATTCTATTCTATTCTGAATTCTATTCTATTCTGAATTTTATTCTATTCTGAATTCTATTCTATTCTGAATTTCATTCTATTCTGAATTCTATTCTATTCTGAATTTTATTCTATTCTGAATTCTATTCTATTCTGAATTGAATTCTATTCTGAATTCTGATTCTATTCTGATTCTGAATTCTTATTCCATATTCTGAATTCTATTCTGATTGAATTTTATTATTCTGAATTCTATTCTGAATTCTATTCTATTCTGAATTCTATTCTATTCTGAATCTTCTATTCTGAATTCTATTCTGAATTTATCTATTCTGAATTCTATTCTATTCTGAATTCTATATTCTATTCTGAATTCCTACTATTTTCTGAATTATATTCTATTCTGAATTTTATTCTATTCTGAAATCTATTCACTTCTATTCTGAATTCTATTCTATTCTGAATTTCTATTCTATTCTATTCTGAATTCTATTCATTATTCTGAATTCTATTCTATTCTGAATTCTATTCTATTCTGAATTCTATTCACTTCTATTCTGAATTCTATTCTATTCTGAATTTTATTCTATTCTATTCTGAATTCTATTCTATTCTGAATTCTATTCTATTCTGAATTTTATTCTATTCTGATTCTTATTCTATTCTGAATTCTATTTTCTGTTCTATTCTGAATTCTATTCTGAATTCTTATTCTGAATTCTATTCTATTCTATTCTATTCTCTATTCTGAATTTTATTCTGTTCTGAATTCTATTCTATTCTGAATTCTGAATCTATTCTATTCTGAATTCTATTCTATTCTGAATTCTATTCTATTCTGATTTTATTCTATTCTATTCTGAATTCTATTCTATTCTATTCTGAATTCTATTCTATTCTGAATTCTTCTATCTGATTCTCTATTCTATTCTGAAATTCTATTCATTCTATTCTATTCTATTCTGATTTTATTCTATTCTCTGAATTTTATTCTATTCTGAATTCTATCTATTTGATTCTATTCTATTCTGAATTCTTATTCTATTCTGAATTAATTCTGAATTCTATTCTATTCTGAATTCTATTTCTATTCTATTCATTCTGGAATTCTATTCTATTCTGAATTTCTATTCTATTCTGATTTTTATTCCTATTCTGATTCTGAATTCTATTCTGATTCTATTCTGAATTCTATTCTATTCTGAATTTATTCTATTCTGAATTCTGATTCTTCTATTCTATTCTGAATTCTCCCATTATTCTGTTCTATTCATTTTCTGAATTCTATTCTATTCTGATTTCTGAATTCTATTCTGATTCTGAATCTATTCTATTCTGATTCTATTCTATTCTGAATTTTATTCATTCTGAATTCTGAATCTATTCTATTCTGAATTCTATTCTATTCTGAATTCTGAATTTATTCTATTCTGAATTTATTCTATTCTATTCTTGTATTCTATTCTATTCTGAATTTATCTATCTATTCTATTCTTATTCTGATTCTATTCTATTCTGAATTTTATTCTATTCTATTCTGAATTCTATTCTATTCTGAATTTTATTCTATTCTGAATTCTATTCTATTCTGAATTTTATTCTATTCTGAATTCTATTCTATTCTGAATTTTATTCTATTCTGAATTCTATTCTGTTCTGAATTCTGATTCTATTCTGATTCTGAATATCTTATTCTATTCTGAATTCTATTCTATTCTGAATTTCTATTCTGATCTGAATTCTGAATTCTATTCTGAATTCTATTCTCTATTCTGAATTCTGATTCTATTCTGATTCTGAATTCTATCATTCTATTCTGAATTCTATTCTGATTTCTCTATTCTGAATTCTATTCTATTCTATTCTATTCTATTCTATTCTATTCTGATTCTATTCTATTGAATTTTATTCTATTCTGAATTCTATTCTATTCTATTCTGAATTCTATTCTATTCTGAATTTTATTCTATTCTGAATTCTATTCATTTCTATTCTGAATTCTATTCTATTCTGAATTTTATTCTATTCTGAATTCTATTCTATTCTGAATTTTATTCTATTCTGAATTTTGTTCTATTCTGAATTTTATTCTATTCTGAATTCTATTCTATTCTGAATTTTATTCTATTCTGAATTTTATTCTATTCTATTCTGAATTCTATTCTATTCTGAATTTTATTCTATTCTATTCTGAATTCTATTCTATTCTGAATTCTATTCTATTCTGAATTTCTATCTATTCTATTCTATTCTATATTCTATTCTATTCTATTCTATTCTATTCATTCTCAATTTTCTATTCTATTCTGATTCATTCTGATCTCTATCTCCATTCTGAATTCTTCTCTATTCTATTCTGAATTCTATTCTATTCTATTCTGAATTCTATTCTATTCTGAATTCTGAATTCATTCTATTTCTGAATTTTATTCATTCTGAATTCTATTCTATTCTGAATTCTGAATTCTATTCTATTCTGAATTCTATTCTATTCTGAATTTATTCATTCTATTCTGAATTCTATTCTAATTCTGAATTCTATTCTATTCTGAATTTGAATTCTATTCTTGTATTCTATTCTATTCTGAATTCTGATTTTATTCTATTCTGAATTTTATTCTATTCTGAATTTATTCTATTCTGAATTCTATTCTATTCTGATTCAATTTCATTCTATTCTGAATTCTATTTCTATTCTGAATTTTCTATTCTATTCTGAATTCTATTCTATTCTGAATTCTATTCTATTCTGAATTCTATTCTATTCTGAATTTTATTCTCTATTCTGAATTCTATTTCTGAATTTCTATTCTATTCTGATTCTATTCTATTCTGAATTTATTCTATCTATTCTGAATTCTATTCTATTCTGAATTCTATTCTGATTCTGAATTCTATTCTATTCTGAATTTTATTCTATTCTGAATTTTATTCTATTCTATTCTGAATTCTATTCTATTCTGAATTCTATTCTTTTTCTGAATTTTATTCTATTCTGAATTTTTCTATTCTATTCTGATTTCATTCTATTCTGAATTTCTATTCTATCTGATTCTATTCTATTCTGAATTCTATTCTATTCTGAATTCTATTCTATTCTGATTCTATTCTATTCTATTCTGAATTCTATTCTGATTCTGATTCTGTTCTATTCTATTCTATTCTGAATTCTATTCTATTCTGAATTTTATTCTATTCTGAATTCTATTCTATTCTGAATCTAATTTATTCTATTTGAATTCTAATTCTATTCTATTCTGAATTCTATTCTATCTGAATTCTATATTCTGAATTCTATTCTATTCTGAATTCTATTCTCTATTCTGAATTCTATTCTATTCTGAATTCTGATTCATTCTATTCTGATTCTGAATTCATTCTGAATTCTATTCTATTCTGAATTCTATTCTATTCTGAATTCTATTCTATTCTGAATTCTATTCTATTCATTCTGAATTCTATTCTATTCTGAATTCTATTCTATTCTGAATTCTATTCTATTCATTATTCTGAATTTTATTCTATTCTGAATTCTGAATTCTGTTCTATTCTGAATTCTTTATTCTGATTCTATTCTGAATTCTGAATTCATCTATTCTTTTATTCTATTCTATTCTGAATTTTATTCTATTCTGAATTCTATTCTTTCAATTCTATTCTGAATTCTATTCTATTCTATTCTGAATTCTATTCTGATTCTAATTCTATTCTATTCTGATTCTGAATTCTATTCTATTCTGAATTCTGATTCTGATTCTATTCATTCTGAATTCTATTCTATTCTGAATTCTATCTATTCAATTTCTGAATTCTCATCTATTCTATTCTGAATTCTATTCTATTCTATTCTATTCTATTCTATTCTATTCTGATTCTATTCTATTCTGAATTCTATTCATTCTGATTCTGAATTCTATCTCATTCTGAATCTTATTCTATTCTGAATTCAATTCTATTCTGATTCTGAATTCTATCTATTCTGAATTTATTCTATTGACTGAATTCTATTCTCTTCTGATTCTATTCTATTCTATTCTCTATTCTATTCTGAATTCTGTTCTGATTCATTCTGAATTCTATTCTATTCTGAATTTCTGATTCTATTCTGAATTCTATTCTATTCTGAATTTTATCTTATTCTGAATTCTGAATTCTATTCTATTCTGAATTTCTATTCTATTCTGAATTCTATTCTATTCTGATTCTGAATTCTATTATTCTGATTTTATTATTCTATTCTGAATTTTATTCTATTCTGAATTTATTCTATTCTATTCTGAATTTTATTCTATTCTGAATTTTATTCTATTCTATTCTGAATTTTATTCTATTCTGAATTTTGTTCTATTCTATTCTGAATTCTATTCTATTCTGAATTCTATTCTATTCTATTCTGAATTCTATTCTATTCTGAATTCTATTCTATTCTGAATTCTATACTATTCTGAATTTTATTCTATTCTATTCTGAATTTTATTCTATTCTGAATTCTATTCTATTCTATTCTATTCTATCTGATTCTGAATTCTATTCTGATTCTGAATTCTATTCTATTCTGAATTTTATTCTATTCTGATATTCTATTCTATTCTGATTCTATTCTATTCTGAATTTTATTCTATTCTGATTCTGATTCTGATTCTATTCTATTCTGAATTCTATTCTTGATTCTGATTCTGAATTCTATTCTATCTGATTTCTATCTATTCTGAATTCTATTCTATTCTATTCTGTTTTATTCTTGAATTCTATTCTATCTATTCTGAATTCTCTATCCTATTCTATTCTGATTTCTATTCTATTCTGAATCTTCTGAATTCTATTCTATTCTGAATTTTATTCTATTCTGAATTTTATTCTATTCTATTCTGAATTCTATTCTATTCTGAATTCTATTCTATTCTGAAATCTATTCTGAATTCTATTCTATTCTGAATTTTATTCTATTCTATTCAGAGCTCCATTCTATTCTGAATTTTATTCTATTCTATTCTATCTGAATTCTATTCTATTCTGAATTCATTATTCTATTCTGAATTCTATTCATATTCTGAATTCTTATTCTATTCTGAATTTTATTCTATTCTCTATTCTGAATTCTATTCTATTCTGAATTTCTATTCTATTCTGAATTCTATTCTATTCTGTATTTATTCTATTCTATTCTTAATTTTATTCTATTCTGAATTCTATTCTATTCCGAATTTTATTCTATTCTGAATTCTATTCTATTCTGAAATCTATTCTGAATTCTATTCTATTCTGAATTCTCTATTCTGAATTCTATTCTGATCTGTTTTATTCTATTCTGATTCTATTCTATTCTGATTTTATTCTGAATTCTATTCTATTCTGAATTCTATTCTATTCTGAATTCTATTCTATTCTGAATTTTATTCTATTCTGAATTCTATTCTATTCTGAATTCTATTCTATTCTGAATTCTATTCTATTCTATTCTGAATTCTATTCTATTCTGAATTCTATTCTATTCTGAATTCTATTCTATTCTGAATTTTATTCTATTCTGAATTCTATTCTATTCTATTCTGAATTCTATTCTATTCTGAATTTTATTCTATTCTGAATTCTGATTCTATTCATTCTGATTCTGAATTCTATTCTATTCTGATTTTATTCTATTCTGAATTCTATTCTATTCTGAATTCTATTCTGATTCTATTCTTCTATTCTATTCTATTCTCTGAATTCTATTCTATTCTGAATTTATTCTATTCTGAATTCTATTCTATTCTATTCTGAATCTTCTATTCTATTCTGAATTCTATTCTATTCTGAATTCTATCTATTCTATTCTGAATCTATTCTATTCTGAATTCTATTCTCATTCTGAATTCTATTCTATTCTATTCTATTCTATTCTATTTCTATTCTGAATTCTATTCTATTCTATTCTGAATTCTATTCTATTCTGATTTTATCTATTCATTTGAATTCTTTCTATTCTATTCTGAATTCTATTCTATTCTGAATTTCTATTCTATTCTGAATTCAATACTATTATGTATTTATTCTATTCTATTCTGAATTCTATTCTATTCTGAATTGTATTCTATTCTGAATTTTATTCTATTCTATTCTGAATTCTATTCTATTCTGAATTCTATTCTATTCTGAATTTTATTCTATTCTATTCTGAATTTTATTCTATTCTGAATTTTATTCTATTCTATTCTGAATTTTATTCTATTCTGAATTTTATTCTATTCTATTCTATTCTGAATTTTATTCTATTCTGAATTCTATTCTATTCTGAATTTCATTCTATTCTGAATTCTATTCTATTCTGAATTTTATTCTATTCTGAATTTTATTCTATTCTGAATTCTGTTCTATTCTGAATTCTATTATGTTCTGAATTCTATTCTATTCTGAATTTTATTCTATTCTGAATTCTATTCTGATTATTCTATTCTATTCTGAATTCTATTCTATTCTGATTCTTTCTATTCTATTCTGAATTCTATTCTATTCTATTCTGAATTCTATTCTATTCTGAATTCTCAATTCTATTCTGAATTCATTCTATTCTATTCTATTCTATTCTGAATTCCATTCTGAATTCTATTCTATTCTGAATTCAATTCTATTCTATTCTGAATTCCATTCTATTCTGAATTTTATTCTATTCTGAATTCTATTCTATTCTGAATTCTATTCTATTCTGAATTCTATTCTATTCTGAATTCTATTCTATTCTGAATTTTATTCTATTCTGAATTCTGAATTCTATTCTATTCTTATTTTATTCTATTCTGATTCTATTCTATTCTGAATTCTATTCTATATCTCTATTCTATTCTGATTCTGAATTTTGTTCTATTCTGAATTCTATTCTATTCTGAATTGTATTCTATTCTGAATTTTATTCTGCTCTGAATTCTATTCCAGTCTGAATTCAATTTCTATTGAATACCACTATTTTCTGAATTCTATTCTATTCTGAATTTTATTCTATTCTGAATTTTATTCTATTCTATTCTGAATTTTATTCTATTCTGAATTTTATTCTATTCTATTCTGAATTCTATTCTATTCTGAATTTTATTCTATTCTGAATTTTATTCTATTCTGATTCTATTCTATTCTGATTCTTATTCTAATTCTATTCTCTATTCTGAATTCTATTCTATTCTGAATTCTATTCTATTCTGAATTTCATTCTGATTCTGAATTCTGAATCTATCTGATTCTGAATTTTATTCTATTCTGAATTCTATTCTATTCTGAATTTTATTCTATTCTGAATTTTATTCTATTCTGAATTCTATTCTATTCTATTCTGAATTCTATTCTATTCTGAATTCTATTCTATTCTGAATTCATCTATTCTGAATTCTATTCTATTCTGAATTCTATTCTATTCTGAATTTTATTCTATTCTGAATTCTATTCTATTCTGAATTCTATTCTATTCTATTCTGAATTTTATTCTATTCTGAATTTTATTCTATTCTGAATTTTATTCTATTCTATTCTGAATTCAATACTATTATGTATTTATTCTATTCTATTCTGAATTCTATTCTATTCTGAATTTTATTCTATTCTGATTCTGAATTCTATTCTATTCTGAATTCTATTCTCATTGAATTTCTATTCTATTCTATTCTATTCTGAATTCTATTCTATTCTGAATTATTCTATTCTATTCTGAATTCTATTCTGATTCTATTCTGAATTCTATTCTATTCTGAATTCTGATTCTATTCTGAATTTCTGAATTCTATTCTATTATTCTATTCTGAATTCTTATTCTATTCTGAATTCTATTCTATTCTGATTCTGAATTTCTATTCTATTCTGAATTCTATTCTATTCTGAATTCTATTCTATTCTCTATTCTGAATTCTATTCTATTTTATTCTATTCTATTTCTTCTGAATCTTATTCTATTCTGAATTCTATTCTATTCTGAATTCTATTCTTCATTCTGAATTCTATTCTATTTCTGAATTCTATTCTATTCTGAATTCTATTCTATTCTGAATCTGAATTCTATTCTATTCTGAATTCTATTCTATTCTGAATTCTATTCTATTCTGAATTTCTATTATTCTATTCTGAATTCTATTCTATTCTATTCTATTCTATTGAATTCTATTCTATTCTGAATTCTATTCTATTCTATTCTGAATTCTATCTGAATTCTATTTACTGAATTCTATTCCATTCTGAATTCTATTCTTTCTGAATTCTATTCTATTCTGAATTCTATTCTATTCTATTCTATTCTATTCTATTCTGATTCTATTCTATTCTATTCTATTCTATTATTCTGATTCTATTCTCTATTCTGAATTTTCTATTCTATTCTGAATTCTATTCTATTTGAATTCTATTCTATTCTATTCTGAATTCTATTCTCATTTTATTCTATTCTATTCTATTCTATTCTATTCTGAATTCTATTCTATTCTGAATTCTATTCTATTCTTGAATTCTATTCTATTCTGAATTCTATTCTATTCTGAATTTTATTCTCTATTCTGAATTCTGAATTCTATTCTATTCTCTATTTCTATTCTGAATCTATTCTATTCTGAATTCTATTCTATTCTGAATTTATTCTATTCTGAATTCTATTCTATTCTGAATTCTGATTCTATTATTCTGTTCTATTCTATTCTGAATTCTATTCTATTCTGAATTCTATTCTATTCTATTCTTATTATTCTATTCTATTCTATTCTATTCTGAATTCTATTCTATTCTGATTCTATTCTATTCTTTATTCTATTCTGATTTTTCTATTCTATTCTGAATTCTATTCTGAATTCTATTTCTATTCTGAATTCTATTCTTTTGAATTCTATTCTATTCTGATTCTATTCTATTCTGAATTCTATTTAATTTCTATTCTGATTCTGAATTTTATTCTGAATTTCTATTCTATTCTATTTCTTCTATTCTGTTCTATTCTATTCTGAATTCTATTCTATTCTGAATTCTATTCTATTCTGAATTTATTCCTATTCTGATTCTATTCTATTCTGAATTATTCTATATTCTGAATTCTATTCTATTCTGAATTCTATTCTATTCTGATTCTGAATCTATTATTCTGAATTTTATTCTATTCTATTCTGATTTCTATTCTATTCTGAATTCTATTCTATTCTGAATTCTATTCTATTCTGAATGAATTCTATTCTATTCTATTCTATTCTATTCTATTCTGAATTTCTATTCTATTCTGAATTTTATTCTATTCTGATTCTGAATTCTTCTCTATTCTATTCTGAATTCTATTCTATTCTATTCTATTCTCTATTCTATTCTTTCTGAATCTATTCTATTCTGAATTCTATTCTATTCTGAATTTTATTCTATTCTATTCTGAATTCTATTCTATTCTGAAATATATTCTGAATTTTATTCTATTCTGAATTTTATTCTATTCTGAATTCTATTCTATTCTATTCTATTCTGAATTCTATTCTATTCTGAATTCTATTCTATTCTCTATTCTATTCTGAATTCTATTCTATTCTGAATTCGATTCTATTCTTAATTTTATTCTATTCTGAATTCTATTCTCTTCTATTCTGATTTCTATTCTATTCTATTCTTACTTCTCTTCTATTCTGAATTCTATTCTATTCTGAATTTTATTCTATTCTGAATTCTATTATCTTCTATTCTTACTTCTATTCTATTCTGAATTCTATTCTGTTCTATTCTATTCTGATTCTATTCTATTCTGTTCTGAATTTATTCTATTCTGAATTCTATTCTATTCTATTCTGAATTCTATTCTATTCTGAATTTTATTCTATTCTATTCTATTTTATTCTATTTCTGAATCTATTCTATTGAATTCTTATTCTATTCTGAATTCTATTCTATTCTATTCTGAATTCTATTCTATTCTGAATTCTATTCTATTGAATTCTATTTTCTATTCTGATTATCTATTCTGAATTCTATTTCTATTCTATTCTATTCTATTCTATTCTGAATTCTATTCTTTCTGAATTCTATTCTATTCTGAATTTTATTCTATTCTGAATTCTATTCTATTCTGAATTTTATTCTCTCTATTCTGAATTTTATTCTGATTCTGTTATTCTATTCTATTCTATTCTATTCTGAATTCTATTCTATTCTGAATTTTATGTTTCATTTCTGAATTCTATTTCTATTCTATTCTGATTTTATTCTATTCTGAATTCTGTTCTATTCTATTCTGAATTCTATTCCATCCTGAATTTTATTCTATTGTATCCTGAATTCTATTCTATTCTGAATTCGATTCTATTCTTAATTTTATTCTATTCTGAATTCTATTCTCTTCTATTCTGATTTCTATTCTATTCTATTCTTACTTCTCTTCTATTCTGAATTTTATTCTATTCTGAATTTTATTCTATTCTGAATTTTATACTATTCTATTCTGAATTCTATTCTATTCTGAATTTTATTCTATTCTATTCTGAATTTTATTCTATTCTGAATTTTATTCTATTCTGAATTCATTCTGAAATTTATATTCTATTCTGCTTCTGATTTCTATTCTGAATTCTATTCTATTCTGAATTCTATTCTATTCTGAATTCTTATCTCTATTCTATTCTGAATTCTATTCCTCTATTCTATTCTATTCTATTCTATTCTGAATTCTATTCTATTCTATTCTGAATTTTCTATTCTATTCTGAATTCTAATCTTATTCTATTCTGAATTTTATTCTATTCTGAATTCTATTCTATTCTATTTGAATTCTATTCTGATTCTTTTATTCTATTCTGAATTCTATTCTGAATTCTATTCTATTTCTATTTTTATTCTATTCTGAATTTATTCTATTCTGAATTCTGAATTCTTCTCTTCTTTTATTCTATTCTATTCTGAATTTTATTCTATTCTATTCTGAATTCTATTCTATTCTTCTGATTCTATTCTATTCTGAATTTTATTCTATTCTGAATTCTGATTCTATTCTGAATTTGAATTCTATCTATTCTGAATTCTATTCTATTCTATTCTTCTATTATTCTATTCTGAATTCTATTTCTTGTTCTATTCTATTCTGAATTCTATTCTATTCTGAATTCTATTCTATTATTCTATTCTATTCTATTCTATTCTGATTCTATTCTATTCTGAATTCTATTCTATTTATTCTATTCTATTCTATTTGAATTCTTTATTCTATTCTATTCTGAATTCTATTCTCTATTCTGATTCTATTCTATTCTGAATTCTATTCTGAATTCTATTCTTCTATTCTGAATTCTGATTCTATTCTATTCTATTTCTATTCTATTCTATTCTATTCTATTCTGAATTCTATTCTATTCTGATTCTGAATTCTATTCTATTCTGAATTCTATTCTATTCTGATTCTATTCTATTCTGATTTTATTCTATTCTGAATTCTGTTCTATTCTATTCTGAATTTCTATTCTATTCTGAATTTTATTCTATTCTGAATTCATCTTATTCTGAATTCTATTCTATTCTATTCTATTCTATTCTGATTCTGAATTTTATTCTATTCTGATTTTATTCTATTCTGAATTCTATTCTATTCTGAATTCTATTCTGAATTCTTATCTATTCTGATTCTATTCTATTCTGAATTCTATTCTGAATTCTATTCTATTCCTGAATTCTATTCTATTCTGAATTCTCTATTCTATTCTGAATTCTATTCTATTCTGAATTCTATTCTATTCTATTCTATTCTATTCCATTCTGAATTCTATTCTATTCTGATTCTTTATTTATTCTATTCTGAATTCTATTCTATTCTGAATTTTATTCTATTCTGAATTCTGAATTCTATTCTGAATTTCTGATTCTATTCTATTCTGATTGAATTTTATATTCTATTCTGAATTTTATTCTATTCTGAATTTTATATTCTATTCTATTCTGAATTCTATTCTTATTCTGAATTCTATTCTATTCTATTCTATTTGAATTCTATTCTATTCTGAATTCTATTCTATTATTCTGAATTTTATTCTATTCTGAATTCTATTCTATTCTGAATTTTATTCTATTCTGAATTTTGTTATTCTATTTTCTATTCTATTCTATTCTGAATTCTATTCTATTCTGAATTCTATTCTATTCTGAATTTTCTATTCTGAATTTCTATTCTATTCTGATTCTCATATTCTATTATTCTATTCTGAATTCTATTCTATTCTGAATTCTATTCTATTCTGAATTCTATTCTATTCTGATTTCTATTCTATTCTATTCTATTCTGAATTCTATTCTCTATTCTATTCTCTATTCTATTCTATTCTATTCTATTCTCATTCTGAATTCTATTCTATGAATTCTATTCTATTCTATTCTATTCTATTCTGAATTTTATTCTATTCTATTCTGAATTCTATTCTATTCTGAATTCTATTCTATTCTGAATTTTATTCTATTCTGATTTTATTCTATTCTGATTTTTCTATTCTATTCTATTCTAATCTATTCTGAATTCTATTCTATTCTGAATTTGAATTCTATTCTATTATTCTGAATTCTATTCTATTCTGAATTGTATTCTATTCTGAATTTTATTCTGCTCTGAATTTTATACTATTCTATTCAGAATTCTATTCTATTCTATTCTATTCTGAATTCTATTCTATTCTGAATTTTATTCTATTCTGAATTCTATTCTATTCTGAATTCTATTCTATTCTATTCTGAATTCTATTCTATTCTGAATTTTATTCTATTCTGAATTTTATTCTATTCTGAATTCTATTCTATTCTGAATTCTATTCTATTCTGAATTCTATTCTATTCTATTCTGAATTCTATTCTATTCTGAATTTTATTCTATTCTATTCTGAATTTTATTCTATTATTCTGAATTCTATTCTGATTCTATTCTATTTTCTGAATTCTTCTATTCTGAATTCTATTCTATTCTGAATTCTATTCTATTCTAGTTTATTCTATTCTGAATTTTCTATTCTGAATTTTTTCTATTCTGAATTCTATTCTATTCTGAATTCATTCTCTATTCTATTATTCTATTCTATTCTGTTCTATTCTGAATTCTATTCTATTCTGAATTCTATTCTATTCTGTATTCTATTCTATTTTTCTATTCTGAATTCTATTCTTCTATTCTGAATTCTATTCTATTATTCTGAATTCTATTCTATTCTGAATTTTTCTATTTCTATTCTTTCTATTATTGAATTCTATTCTATTCTGAATTGTTCTATTCTATTCTGAATTCTATTCTATTCTATTCTGAATTTTTTTCTATTCTATTCTGAATTTTATTCTATTCTGATTCTATTCTGAATTCTATTCTGATTCTGAATTCTATTCTATTCATTCTTCTTTATTCTATTCTGAATTCTATTCTATTCTGAATTCTATTCTCTTCTATTCTGATTTCTATTCTATTCTATTCTTACTTCTCTTCTATTCTGAATTTTATTCTACTCTGAATTATACACTATTCTATTCAGAATTCTATTCTATTCTGAATTCTATTCTATTCTGAATTTTATTCTATTCTGAATTCTATTCTCTTCTATTCTTACTTCTATTCTATTCTATTCATTTTATTCTATTCTGTTGAATTCTATTCTATTCTGAATTCTATTCTATTCTCTATTCTTATTCTGAATTCTATTCTATTCTGAATTCTATTCTATACTGAATTTTATTCCATTCTGAATTCTATTCTATTCTGAATTTTATTCTATTCTGAATTCTATTCTATTCTATTCTATTCTATTCTGAATTCTATTCTATTCTGAATTCTATTCCATTCTGTGATTTCATTTCTATTATTTGAATTTCTATTCTATTCTGAATTCTTTATTCTTCTTCTATTTTATTCTATTCTGAATTCTATTCTATTCTGAATTCTTCTGTTATTCTGAATTCTATTTATTATTCTGTATTTATTCTATTCTATTCTGAATTCTATTCTATTCTGAATTCTATTTCTATTCTGAATTCTATTCTATTCTGAATTTCTATTCTATTCTGAATTTTATTCTATTATTCTATTTTATTCTATTCTATTCTATTCTATTCTATTCTGAATTCTATTTATTCTTATATTCTGATTCTATTCTATTCTTTCTGAATTCTATTCTATTCTATTCTATTCTTTATTCTATTCTATTCTGAATTTCTATTCTATTCTGAATTCTTATTCTATTCTGAATTCTTAGTTCTATTCTGAATTCTATTCTATTCTATTCTGAATTCTATTCTATTCTATTCTGAATTTTATTCTATTCTGTGAATTTATTCTTCTATTCTATTCTGAATTTTCTATTCTATTCTATTGAATTCTATTCTATTCTGAATTCTATTCTATTCTGAATTCTATTCTATTCTGAATTCTATTCTATTCTAATTTCTATTCTATTCTGACTATTCTATTCTATTCTGAATTTATTCTATCTATTCTGATTCTATTCTATTCTATTCTGAATTTTATTCTATTCTGAATTTTTTTCTATTCTATTTTCTATTTTGAATTCCTTATTCTATTCTGAATTCTATTCTATTCTGAATTCTATTCTATTCTGATTCTGAATTCTATTCTATTCTGTTCTATTCTGAATTCTATTCTATTCTGAATTCTATTCTATTCTGAATTCTATTCTATTCTGTTCTGAATTCTATTCTATTCTGAATTCTAATTCTATTCTGAATTCTATTCTATTCTGAATTCTATTCTATTCTCTATTCTGATTTTATTCTATTCTGAATTCTATTCTATTCTGAATTCTATTCTATTCTTATTATTCTATTCTATTCTATTCTATCTTCTCTTATTCTATTTTATTCTTCTTCTATTATTCTATTCTGAATTATTCTATTCTATTCTATTCTGTTTCTATTCTATTCTGATTTATTCTATTCTGAATTCTATTCTATTCTGAATTCTATCTTATTCTGAGTTCTGATTCTATTCTGAATTCTGATTCTATTCTGAATTCATTCTATTCTTATTGAATTCTATTCTATTCTGTATTCTATTCTGAATTCTATCTTCTGATTCTATTCTATTCTTCTGATTCTATTCTATTCTGAATTCTATTCTATTTCTGATTCTATTCTTCTCTAATTCTATTTCTATTCTATTCTATTCTGATTTTATTCTATTCTGAATTCATATTATTCTGAATTCTATTCTATTCTGAATTTTATTCTATTCTGAATTTTATTCTATTCTATTCTGAATTTTTATTCTATTCTGAATTATTCTATTCTATTCTGAATTCTATTCTATTCTCTATTCTGAATTCTATTCTATTCTGAATTATTCTGATTTCTGATTCTCTATTTTAATTATTCTATTCTGAATTCTATTCTATTCTGTTTCTGATTCTATTCTATTCTGAATTTATTCCATTCTATTGAATTTTATTCTATTCTATTTCTATTCTATTCTATTCTGAATTCTTCTATTCTTATTCTTATTCTATTCTATTCTGATTTCTATTCTATTCTTCTGAATTCTATTCTATTCTGAATTCTATTCTATTCTGATTCTATCTATTCTATTCTGAATTCTATTCTCTATTCTATTCTGAATTCTATTCTATTCTGAATTTCTATTCTATTCTGAATTTTTGTTCTATTCTGAATTCTGAATTCTATTCTATTCTGATTCTATTCTATTCTGAATTTTATTCTATTCTGGTTCTGAATTCTATTCTATTCTGAATTCTATTCTATCTATTCTGATTCTATTCTATTCTCTATTCTGAATTTTATCTATTCTATTCTGAATTTATTATTCTGATTCTTCGAATCTTCTATTCTGAATTCATTCTATTCTATTCTGAATTCTATTCTATTCTGAATTCTTATTGAATTCTTCTATTCTATTCTGATTTTATCTATTCTGATTTCTATTCTATTCTGAATTCTATTCTATTCTGAATTTTATTCTATTCTGAATTTTCTATTCTATTCTATTCTGAATTCTATTCTGAATTCTATTCTATTCTGAATTTCTATTCTATTCTGAATTTTATTCTATTCTGAATTCTATTCTATTCTATTATTCTATTCTATTCTTGAATTCTTATTCTATTCTATTCTGAATTTTCTATTCTATTCTGAATTTTATTCTATTCTATTCTATTCTATTCTATTCTGAATTCTATTCTATTCTGAATTCTAATTCTATTCTATTCTGAATTCTATTCTATTCTGAATTCTATTCTGTTCATTCTATTCTATTCTATTCTGAATTTTCTGTTCTATTCTGAATTCTATTCTATTCTGATTCTGAATTCTTTCTATTCTGAATTCTATTCTATTCTGTATTTATTCTATTCTATTCTGAATTCTATTCTATTCTGAATTCTATTCTATTCTGAATTCTATTCTATTCTGAATTCTATTCTATTCTGTTCTGTTCTATTCTCTATTTCTATTCTATTTCTATTCTGAATTCTATTCTATTCTATTTTCTATTCTGATTCTATTCTATTCTATTCTGAATTCTATTCTGTTCTATTCTATTCTGTTCTATTCTGAATTCTATTCTATTCTGAATTCTATTCTATTCTGATTCTGAATTCTATTCTATTCTTCTGAATTCTATTCTATTCTGAATTTTCTGATTCTGAATTTTCTGAATTTCTGATTCTGTTCTATTCTATTCTGAATTCTATTCCATCCTGAATTTTATTCTATTGTATCCTGAATTCTATTCTATTCTGAATTCTATTCTATTCTGAATTCTATTATTCTTCTGAATTCTATTCTATTCTGAATTTTTCTATTCTATTCTGAATTTTATTCTATTCTATTTCTATTCTATTCTATTCTGAATTCTATTCTATTCTGAATTCTATTCTATTTCTGAATCTGTTCTATTCTGAATTTTATTCTCTATTCTGAATTTTATTCTATTCTGATTCTAATTTCTGTTCTGTTCTGAATTCTATTCTATTCTATTTTATTCTATTCTGAATTCTATTCTATTCTGAATTTATTCTATTCTGAATTCTATTCTATTCTGAATTCTGTTCTATTCTATTCTGATTCTATCTATTCTATCTGATTTTATTCTATTCTATTCTGAATTTATTCTGAATTCTATTCTTTCTATTCTGAATTCTATTCTATTCTGAATTTCTTCTATTCTATTCTGAATTTATTCTATTCTATTCTGAATTTTATTCTATTCTGAATTCTATTCTATTCTGAATTCTATTCTATTCTATTGTATTTATTCTATTCTATTCTGATTCTCTATTCTTATTCTATTCTGAATTTATTCTATTCTATTCTGAATTTTATTCTATTCTGAATTTTATTCTATTCTGAATTTTATTCTATTCTATTCTGAATTTTATTCTATTCTATTCTGAATTCTATTCTATTCTATTCTGATTCTATTCTGTCTATTCTGATCTATTCTATTCTATTCTGAATTCTATTCTATTCTATTCTGAATTCTATTCTATTCTGATTTCTATTCTATTCTGAATTTTATTCTATTCTGATTCTGATTCATTTATTCTATTCTATTCTATTCTGAATTCTATTCTATTCTGAATTTTATTCTATTCTGAATTTCTATTCTATTTCTGAATTTTGTTCTATTCTATTCTTTTATTCTATTCTGAATTCTCGTTCTATTCTATTCTATTCTGAATTCTTCTATTCTGAATTTCTGTTCTATTCTGAATTCTATTCTATTCTATTCTATTCTATTCTATTCTGAATCTGATTCTATTCTGAATTCTGTTCTATTCTGATTCTATTCTATTCTGAATTCTATTCTATTCTGAATTCTATTCTGTTCTGAATTCTATTCTATTCTGAATTCTATTCTATTCTGAATTCTATTCTATTCTATTCTATTCTGAATTTTATTCTATTCTATTCTGAATTCTATTCTATTCTGAATTTTATTCTATTCTATTCTGATTCTATTCTGTTCTGAATTCTATTTCTATTCTATTCTATTCTATTCTGATTTTATTCTATTCTGTTCTAATTTCTATTCTATTCTGATTCTGAATTCTATTCTATTCTGAATTCTATTCTATTCTATTCTGAATTTTCTATTCTATTCTGAATTTTATTCTATTCTGAATTCTATTCTGTTCTGAATTCTGATTCTGTTTATTCTGATTCTGATTCTTCTATTCTATTCTGAATTTCTATTCTATTCTGAATTCTATTCTATTCTGATTCTGTTCTATTCTATTCTGAATTCTATTCTATTCTATTCTGAATTTTATTCTATTCCATTCTTTTTATTCTATTCTGAATTTCTATTCTATTCTATTCTGAATTCTATTCTATTCTGATTCTATTCTATTCTATTCTGAATTCTATTATATCTTCATTCTATTCTGATATTCTATTCTATTCTGAATTCTATTCTATTCTGAATTTTATTCTATTCTATTCTGAATTCTATTCTATTCTGAGTTCTATTCTATTCTGAATTCTATTCTATTCTATTCTATTCTATTCTATTCTGTTCGTTCTATTCTGTTGAATTATTCTATTCTATTCTGAATTCTATTCTTTCTATTCTGAATCTATTCTATTCTGTTCTGAATTCTATTCTATTCTGATTCTATTCTATTCTATTCTGAATTCTATTCTGATTCTGAATTCTATTCTGATTTTTATTCTATTCTATTCTGTTATTTTCTTCTGATTCTGTTCTATTCTATTCTGATTCTATTCTGTTCTCTGATTCTATTCTATTCTCTATTCTGATTCATTCTATTCTATTCTGAATTCTATTCTATTCTGAATTTTTTCTATTCTATTCTGATTCTATTCTATTCTGAATTCTATTCTATTCTGAATTCTATTATTCTATTCTGAATTCTGATTCTATTCTGTTCTGATTTTCGTTCTATTCTATTCTATTCTGAATTTTATTCTATTCTGATTCTTCTATTCTATTCTATTCTCTATTTCTGATTCTATTCTATTTCTATTCTGAATTTTATTCTATTCTGAATTCTATTTTTATTCTGAATTCATTCTATTCTATTCTGAATTCTATTCTATTCTGAATTCTATTCTATTCTGAATTTGTTCTATTCTCTATTCTGAATTCTATTCTATTCTGAATTCTATTCTATTCTGAATTCTATTTCTATTCTAGTTCTGATTCTATTCTATTCTATTCTATTGAATTCTATTCTATTCTGAATTTTCTATTCTATTCTGGTTTCTATTCTATTCTGATTTCTATTCTATTCTGAATTTTATTCTATTCTATTCTGATTCTCTGAATTCTATTCTATTCTATTCTGAATTTTGTTCTATTCTATTCTGAATTCTATTCTATTCTGAATTTTATTCTATTCTATTCTGAATTCTATTCTATTCTGAATTTTATTCTATTCTGAATTTTATTCTATTCTATTCTGAATTCTATTCTATTCTGAATTCTATTCTATTCTGAAATCTATTCTATTCTGAATTCTATTCTATTCTGAATTCTATTCTATTCTATTCTGTTCATTTCGTTCTATTCTGATTCTATTCTATTTCTGATTCTATTCTGAATTCTATTCTATTCTGATTCTATTCTATTATTGATTCTGATTCTATTCTGATTCTATTCTATTCTGAATTCTATTCTATTCTGAATTTTCTATTCATTCAATTCTGAATTCTATTCTATTCTGAATTTCTATTCTATTCTGATTTTATTCTATTCTGAATTCTATTCTATTCTATTCTATTCTGATTCTGAATTCTATTCTGATTCGAATTCTATTCTATTCTGAATTCTATTCTATTCTGAATTTCTATTCTATTCTGAATTCTATTCTATGATTCTGAATTTATTATTCTATTCTATTCTGTTCTATTCTATTCTGAATTTCTGTTCTATTCTGAATTCTATTCTATTCTGTTCTTATTCTGAATTCTATTCTATTCTATTTCTATTCTATTCTGAATTTCTATTCTATTCTGAATTCTATTCTATTCTGGTTCTGAGTTCTATTCTATTCTGATTCTATTCTGATTCTATTCTATTCTGATTTGTTATTCTGATTCGTTCTATTCTGGTTCTGATTCTATTCTATTCTGAATTCTATTCTATTCTGAATTCTATTCTATTCTGAATTTTATTCTATTCTGATTTATTCTATTCTGAATTCTATTCTATTCTGATTCTGATTCTTTCTATTCTGAATTTCTATTCTGTTCTGAATTCTATTCTATTCTGATTTCTATTCTATTCTATTCTATTCTATTCTGATTCTATTCTATTCTGAATTCTATTCTATTCTATTTTTTCTATTGCTGTTCTGAATTTATTATTCTGAATTCTATTCTATTCTGAATTCTATTCTATTCTGAATTTTGTTCTATTCTATTCTGAATTGTTATTCTATTCTGAGTTCTTCTATTCTGAATTTCTGAATTTTATTCTATTTCTATTCTGAATTCTATTCTATTCTGAATTCTGAATTCTATTCTTATTCTGATTCTATTCTATTCTGAATTTTATTCTATTCTGAGTTTTATTCTGAATTTTATTCTATTCTGATTCTATTCTTCTATTTCTGAATTCTATTCTATTCTGGTTCTGAATTCTATTCTATTCTGAATTTATTCTATTCTGAATTTTATTCTATTCTGATTTTCTATTCTATTTCTGAATTCTATTCTATTCTGAATTTATTTATTCTATTCTGAATTCTGTTCTATTCTGAATTCTATTCTGTGTTATTCTGAATTCTATTCTATTCTGATTTTATTCTATTCTGATTCTATTCTATTCTATTCTGATTTATTCTATTCATTCTGAATTTATTCTATTCTGATTCTGAATTTCATTCTATTCTGAATTCTATTCTATTCTATTCTGAATTTTATTCTGAATTCTATATTTGACTGAGTTCTATTCTATTCTGAATTCTATTCTATTCTGAATTCTATTCTATTCTGTTCTGAATTTTGTTTTATTCTGAATTCTATTCTATTCTGAATTGTATTCTATTCTGATTCTATTCTATTCTATTTTGAATTCTTTTCTATTCTATTCTGAATTCTATTCTATTCTATTCTATTCTGAATTTTATTCTATTCTGAATTCTATTCTATTCCATTCTGAATTCTGAATCTATTCATTTGAATTCTATTCTATTCTGATTTCTATTCTATTCTGAATTCTATTCTATTCTGAATTCTATTCTTTTCTGAATTTATTCTGATTCTATTCTGAATTTTATTCTATTCTGATTTTATGTTCTATTCTCCTGAATTCTATTCTATTCTGAATTCTATTCTATTCTGAATTCTGTTCTATTCTATTCTGAATTCTATTCCATCCTGAATTTTATTCTATTGTATCCTGAATTCTATTCTATTCTGAATTTCATTCTATTCTGGATTTCTGAATTTTATTCTATTCTGAATTCATTCTTATTCTGATTTCTATTCTATTCTGAATTCTATTCTATTCTGAATTCTATTCTATTTTAATTCTATTCTATTCTGAATTCTATTCTCTATTCTATTCTGATTCTATTCTATTCTGAATTTCTATTCTATTCTGAATTTTATTCTATTCTGTTCTGAATTCTATTCTATTCTGAATTCTATTCTATTCTGTTTGAGTTCTATTCTATTCTGAATTCTATTCTATTCTGAATTTTGTTCTATTCTGAATTCTATTCTATTCTATTCTTAATTCTATTCTATTCTGAATTTTATTCTATTCTGAATTTTATTCTATTCTATTCTGAATTCTATTCTATTCTGAATTCTGTTTCTATTCTATTTCTATTATTCTATTCTAATTCTGATTCTATTCTGATTCTATTCTATTCTATTTTCTATTCTATTCTGAATTCTTATTCTATTCTGAATTCTATTCTATTCTGAATTCTATTCTATTCTATTCTGAATTCTATTCTATTCTGAATTCTATTCTATTCTGATTATTATTCTGAATTTTATTCTCTCCTGTTCTGAATTTCATTCTATTCTGATTCTGGATTCGTTCTATTCTGAATTCTATTCTATTCTGGTTCTGAATTCTATTTCTATTCTGAGTTCTATTCTATTCTGAATTCTATTCTATTCTGGTTTTATTCTATTCTGAATTCTTATTCTATTCTATTCTGAATTCTATTCTATTCTGAATTCTATTCTATTAATTTATTCTATTCTGAATTCTATTCTATTCTATTCTATTCTGTTCTATTCTATTCTGTTCAATTTCTATTCTATTCTGAATTTTATTCTATTCTATTCTGAATTTATTCTATTCTATTCTGAATTCTGTTCTATTCTATTCTGAATTTTATTCTATTCTATTCTATTCTATTCTATTCTGATTCTATTCTATTCTGAATTCTATTCTATTCTGAATTTTATTCTATTCTGAATTCTATTCTTCTTCTGAATTCTATTCTATTCTATTCTGTTTGTTCTGAGTTCTATTCTATTCTATTCTGAATTGTTCTATTCTGATTCTATTCTATTCTGATTTTTATTCTATTCTATTCTGAATTTATTCTGTTCTATTCTGAATTCTTATTCTATTCTATTCTATTCTGAATTTCATTCTATTCAGAGCTCTATTCTATTCTGAATTTTGTTCTATTCTGAATTCTATTCTATTCTGAATTTTTTCATTCTGAATTCTATTCTATTCTGAATTCTATTCTATTCTGATTCTATTCTATTCTGAATTCTATTCTATTCTTATTCTGTTCTATTCTATTCTGAATTCTATTCTATTCGTTCTGAATTCTATTCTATTCTGAATTCTATTCTATTCTATTTCTATTCTTATTCTATTCTATTCTTTATTCTATTCTATTCTGAATTCTATTCTATTGAGTTGAATTCTATTCTATTCTGAATTTTCTATTCTATTCTGAATTTTTCTATTCTGAATTCTATTCTATTCTATTCTATTCTGATTTTTATTCTATTCTGAATTTTATTCTATTCTGAATTCTATTTATCTATTCTGAATTCTATTCTATTCTGATTTATTCTATTCTGATTCTGGTTCATTCTATTCCATTCTGAATTCTATTCTGAATCTAATTCTATTCTATTCTAGTTTGAATTCTATTCTGAATTCTTTATTCTATTCTATTCTATTCATTCTATTCTGATTCTATTCTATTCTGATTCTGAATTCTATTCTATTCTGAATTCTGAATTCTATTCTGAATTTTATTCTATTCTATTCTGAATTCTATTCTATTCTGATTTTATTCTATTCCGTTCTGATCTATTCTGTTCGTTCTATTCTATTCTATTCTTCTGAATTCTGTTCTATTCTGAATTCTATTCTATTCTGAATTTTTCTATTCTATTCTCATTATTGATTCTATTCTATTCTGAATTCTATTCTATTCTGATTCATTCTTATTTCTATTCTGAATTCATTCTATTCTATTCTGAATTTTATTCTATTCTGAATTCTATTCTATTCTGAATTCTATTCTATTCTGATTCTATTCTATTCTATTCTGAATTTCTATTCTATTCTATTCTGAATTCTATTCTATTCTGAATTCTATTCTATTCTGAATTCTATTCTATTCTGAATTCTATTCTATTCTATTCTGAATTTTATTCCATTCTGATTCTTATTCTGTTCTGTTCTATTCTATTCTGAATTCTATTATTATTGAATTCTTTCTATTCTGAATTCTATTCTATTCTGATTCTGTGATTCATTCTATTCTGAATTCATTATTCTATTTCTATTTCTATTCTGATTCTATTCTATTCTGAATTTCTATTCTATTCTGAATTTTATTCTCTATTCTGAATTCTATTCTCTATTCTGAATTCTATTCTATTCTGAATTTATTCTGTTCTATTCTGTTCTATTCTGAATTCTATTCTATTCTGATTCTATTCTATTCTGAATTCTATTCTCGTTCTGTATTCTATTCATTCTGAATTTATTCTATTCTGAATTCTATTCTATTCTATTCTGATTTTATTCTATTCTGAATTTTTATTCTGAATTCTATTCTGAATTTCTGAATTCTATCTATTCTGAATTCCTTGATTCTATTCTGAATTGAATTATTTTATTCTGAATTCTATTCTATTCTGAATTTTATTCTATTCTATTCTGAATTCTATTCTATTCTGAATTTTATTCTATTCTGAATTCTATTCTATTCTGAATTCTTTCTATTCTATTCTGAATTTTATTCTATTCTGAATTTTGTTCTATTCTATTCTGAATTTCATTCTATTCAGAGCTCTATTCTATTCTGAATTTTGTTCTATTCTGAATTCTATTCTATTCTGAATTTTATTCTATTCTGAATTCTATTCTATTCTGAATTCTATTCTATTCTGTATTTATTCTATTCTATTCTGAATTTTATTCTATTCTGATTCATTTGTTCTATTCTGATTCTATTCTCATTCTGAATTCTATTCTATTCTGAATTCTATTCTATTCTGTTCTATTCTGATTCTATTCTTCATTCTGATTCTATTTTATTCTATTCTATTCTGAATTCTATTCTATTCTATTCTGATTCTATTCTATTCTGAATTTTATTCTTTCTGATTCTGAATTCTATTCTATTCTTTGAATTCTATTCTATTCTGAATTCTTATTCTCGTTCTGAATTTTATTCTATTCTGGGTTCTGATTTCTATTCTGAATTTCTATTCTGTTCTGATTCTATTCTATTCTTAATTCTATTCTATTCTGAATTTTGTTCTATTCTGAATTCTATTCTATTCTGAATTTTCTATTCTCTATTCTATTCTGAATTCTATTCTATTCTGAATTTTATTCTATTCTGATTAATTCTATTCTATTCTGATTCTATTCTATTCTGAATTGAATTCTATTCTATTCTGATTTTGTTCATTCTATTCTGAATTTTATTCTATTCTGATTTTTTCATTCTATTCTGTTCTGAATTCTATTCTGTTCTGAATTTTATTCTATTCTGAATTTTATTCCATTCTGAATTTTATTCTATTCTGAATTTTATTCTATTCTGAATTCTTTCTATTCTATTCTGAATTCTATTCTGAATTT
>NW_028263019.1:0-32667 GCF_049901735.1 Notechis scutatus | reverse complement strand
CCCCATAAAGTCGAATCAGAAAATGAATGATGCCAATGAATTCACAGCTGCAACATTATGCTTAGGAGGGTTAGGGTTAGGGTGGGGTTAGGGTAGGGTAGGGGTTAGGGGTAGGGGTAGGGTTAGGGGGTTAGGGTTAGGGTTAGGGTTGGGCCCCATGAAGTCGAGGAAGAAAATGAATGTCAGCCAATGAATTCACAGCTCAACATTATACTTAGGAGGGATAGGGTTAGCGTTAGGTTAGGTTAGGTTAGGTCTCCATGAAGTCGAAGCGGAAAAATGGATGTCTGCAATGAATTCACAGTGCAACATTTTGCTTAGGAGGGCTATGACCTTTCAGTCAGACTATTCTATCTTTCCAGGTAAAATACATGGAAGAATCGTATTCGAGGTTTAGTGTTACGGTTAGGGTTAGGATTAGGGTTAGGGTTAGGTCCCCATGAAGTCGGTATGAAAATGGATGTCTGCAATGAATTGACAGCGCAACATTATGCTTAGGAGAGATAGGGTTAGGGTTAGGGTTGGGATTAGGGTTAAGGTTAGGTTTAGAGGTAGCGTTAGGTCCCCATGAAGTCGAGTATCAAAATGAACACGCCAATGAATTCACAGCGCCCAACATTATACTTAGGAGGGATAGGGTTAGGGTTAGGGTTAGGATTTGGGTTAGGCTTAGGGTGAGGGTTAGGTCCCCATGAAGTCGAAGCAGAAAATGGATGTCTGCAATGAATTGACAGCACAACATTATGCTTAGGAGAGATAGGGTTAGGGTTAGGGTTGGGATTAGGGTTAGGGTTAGGTTTAGGGTAGGGTTAGGTCCCCATGAAGTCGAAGCGGAAAATGAAACGTCGCCAATGAATTCACAGCGCAACATTATGCTTAGGAGGCGTATGACCTTTCAGTCAGGCTATTCTATCTTTCCAGGTAAAATACATGGAAGAATCGCATTCGAGGTTTAGTGTTAGGGTTACGGTTGGGATTAGGGTTAGGAGTTAGTGTTAGGTTAGGTCCCCATGAAGTCGAAGCGGAAAATGGATGTCTCCAATGAATTCACAGCAACATTGTGTTTAGGAGGCGTATTTGACCTTTTCTGTTAGGCTATTCTATCTTTCCAGGTAAAATACATGGAAGAATTATGCGTGACAGGGTTTAGTGTTAGGGTTAGGGTTGGGATTAGGGTTGAGGGCCCCATAAAGTCGAACCAGAAAATGAATGAGTGCCAATGAATTCACAGCGCAACATTATGCTTAGGAGGGTTAGGGTTAGGGTAGGGGTTAGGGTAGGGGTAGGGGTTAGGGTTAGGGTTAGGGTTAGGGTTGGGCCCCATGAAGTCGAGGAAGAAAATGAATGTCGCCAATGAATTCACAGCTCAACATTATACTTAGGAGGATAGGGTTAGCGTTAGGGGTTAGGGGGTTAGGGTTAGGTCTCCATGAAGTCGAAGCGGAAAATGGATGTCTGCAATGAATTCACAGTGCAACATTTTGCTTAGGAGGGCTATGACCTTTTCAGTCAGGACTATTCTATCTTTCCAGGTAAAAATACATGGAAGAATCGCCTTATTTGCGAGGTTTAGTGTTACGGTTAGGGTTGGGATTAGGTTAGGGTTAGGGTTAGGTCCCCATGAAGTCGAGGCGGAAAATGAACATCGCCAATGAATTCACAGCACAACATTATGCTTTAGGAGGGAGTAGTTTTTTCAGTCAGGCTTTCTATCTTTCCAGGAAAAATTGGAAGAATCAGGCTTAGGGTGAGGGTTAGGGTTGGGCCACATGAAGTCGAGGAAGAAAATGAATGTCGCCAATGAATTGACAGCGCAACATTATGCTTAGGGTTAGCGTTAGGGTGCAGGGAGTTATGGGTAGGGTTAGGGTTAAGGGGTTAGGGTTAGGGTTAGGGTTAGTGTTAGGGTAGGGTTAGGTCCCATGAAGTCGAGGCGGAAAATGGATGTCTCCAATGAATTGACAGCGCAACATTGTGTAGGAGGTATAGGGTTAGCGTTAGGGTTAGGGTTAAAGTCCCCATGAAGTCGAGGCGGAAAATGAGCGTCGCCAATGAATTAACAGAACAACATTATGGGGTTAGGGGTTAGAGGCTTAGGGTGAGGTTAGGTCCCCATGAAGTGAAGCAAGAAGAAGGTTTGGGTGCTTAGGGTTAGGGTTAGGTTAGGGTTGGGGTTAGGGTTAGGTCCCCATGAAGTCGAAGCGGAAAATGAACGTCGCAATGAATTCACAGCGCAACATTATGCTTAGGAGGAACAGGGTATAGGGTTAGGGTTAGGGTTAGGGTTAGGGAGTCCCCTATGAAGTGAGGCTGGAAAATGAATCGTCGCCAATGAATTATTCTACAGGAAAAATACATGGAAGAATCATTAGGGTTTTAGCTTAGGAGGGAGTAGGGCCCATGAAGTGAGAAGAAAATGAATGTAGCCAATGATTTCACAGCGCAACATTATGCTCAGGAAGAGTAGGGTGAGCGTTAGGGTCCCCATGAAGTCTAAGCAGAAAATGGATGTCTGCAATGAATTGACAGCACAACATTATGCTTAGGACGAGATAGGGTTAGGGTTAGGGTTGGGATTAGGGTTGGGAGTTTAGAGTAGCGTTAGGTCCCCATGAGGTGAGGCGGAAAATGGTCCCCATGAAGTCGAGGCGCAACATTATACTTAGGAGGGATAGGGTTATGGATGTCTGAAGTCGAAGCAGAAATGGATGTCTGCAATGAATTGACAGCTGCAACATTATGCTTAGGAGAGATAGGGTTAGGGATTAGGGTTGGGATTAGGGTTAGGGTTAGGTTTAGAGGTAGGTTAGGTCCCCATGAAGTCGAGGCGGAAAATGGATGTCTGCAATGAATTCACAGCGCAACATTGTACTGTAGGAGGATAGGAGTTTTCAGTCAGGCTATTCTAGGGTTTCCAGGATTACATGGAAGAATTAGTATCTGAGGTTTATGTTAGGCGTTAGGTTGGGCCCCATGAAGTCGAGGCGGAAAATGAGCGTCGCTAAGTTACCCACACAGCAAACACTATGCTCAGGAGGGATAGGGTTAGGGTTAGGGTTATGGTTAGGGTTAGGCTTAGGGTTATGAGGTTGGGTCCCCATGAAGTCGAAGCAGAAAATGGATGTCTGCAATGAATTGACAGCACAACATTATGCTTAGGAGAGATAGGGTTAGGATTAGGGTTAGGGTTGGGATTAGGGTTAGGAGTTAGGTTTAGGGTAGGTTGGGTCCCCATGAAGTCGAGCGGAAAATGAACGTCGCCAATGAATTCACAGCGCAACATTATCCTTAGGAGGGTATGACCTTTTCAGTCAGGCTATGCTCTATCTTTCCAGGTAAAATACATGGAAGAATTGACAGCACAACACATTATTCGAGGTTTAGTGTTAGGGTTAGGGTTGGGATTAGGGTTAGGGTTAGGGTGAGGGTTAGGTCCCCATGAAGTCGAAGCGGAAAATGGATGTCTCCAATGAATTCACAGTGCAACATTGTGCTTAGGAGGGTTATTGACCTTTTCAGTCAGGCTATTCTATCTTTCCAGGTCGAGGCGGAAAATACATGGAATGAATTCACAGCATTATACTTAGAGGGATAGTGTTAGGGTTAGGGTTGGGATTAGGGTTGAGGGTTAGGTCCCCATGAAGTCGAATCAGAAAATGAATGATCTGCCAATGAATTCACAGCGCAACGTTATGCTTAGGTGGGTTAGGGTTAGGGGGTTAGGGTTAGGGTTAGGGTTAGGTAGGGTTAGGGTCCCCATGAAGTCGAAGCGGAAAATGGATATA
The DNA here is from genome assembly GCF_049901735.1 of Notechis scutatus. Taxonomy (NCBI): domain Eukaryota; kingdom Metazoa; phylum Chordata; class Lepidosauria; order Squamata; family Elapidae; genus Notechis; species Notechis scutatus. The sequence continues at coordinate 28,882 of NW_028263019.1, read as the reverse complement.
TCCAATGAATTCACAGTGCAACATTGTGCTTAGGAGGCGTATGACCTTTTCAGTCAGACTATTCTATCTTTCCAGGTAAAATACATAGAAGAATCGCATTCGAGGTTTAGTGTTAGGGTTAGGGTTGGGATTAGGGTTAGGGCCCCATAAAGTCGAATCAGAAAATGAATGATGCCAATGAATTCACAGCGCAACATTATGCTTAGGAGGGTATGACCTTTTCAGTCAGGTATTCTATCTTTCCAGGTAAAAATACATGGAAGAAGTTAGGGGTAGGGGTAGGGGTTAGGGTTAGGCAGTTAGGGTTAGGGTTGGGCCCCATGAAATCGAGAAGAAAATGAATGTGCCAATGAATTCACAGCTCAACAGTATACTTAGGAGGGATAGGGTTAGCGTTAGGGTTAGGGTTAGGGTTGGGTCTCCATGAAGTCGAAGCCCCGGAAAATGGATGTCTCCAATGAATTCACAGTGCAACATTTTGCTTAGGAGGGCTATGACCTTTTCAGTCAGACTATTCTATCTTTCCAGGTAAAATACATGGAAGAATCGTATTCGAGGTTTAGTGTTACGGTTAGGGTTGGGATTAGGGTTAGGGTTAGGGTTAGGTCCCCATGAAGTCGAGGGCGGAAAATGAACATGCCAATGAATTAACAGCACAACATTATGCTTAGGAGGATTTCGTCTCTTTAGGTTTAGGGTTAGGGATTTGGGATGGGTTAGGCTTAGGGTGAGGTTAGGTCCACATGAAGTCGAAGCAGAAAATGGATGTCTACAATGAATTGACAGCACAACATTATGCTTAGGACGGATAGGGTTAGGGTTAGGGTTAGGGTTGGGATTAGGGTTAGGGTTAGGCTAGGGTTGGAGTCCCCATGAAGTCGAGACGGAAAATGAATCGCTAATGAATTCACAGCGCAACATTATGCTTAGGATAGGGATAGGGTTAGGGTAGGGGTAGGGGTAGGGTAGGGGGTAGGGTTAGGGTTAGGTCCCCATGAAGTCGAAGCGAAAATGGATGTCTGCAATGAATTCACAGTGCAACATTGTGCTTAGGGAGGGCTATGACCTTTTCAGTCAGGGCTATTCTATCTTTCCAGGTAAAATACATGGAAGAATCGTATTCGAGGTTTAGTGTTAGGGTTAGGGTTGGGATTAGGTTAGGGTTAGGAGTTAGGGTTGGAGTCCCCATGAAGTCGGCGAAAAATGAATGTCGCTAATGAATTAACAGCACAAGATTATGCTTAGGAGGGGATAGGTTTAGGGTTAGGGTTAGGGGATAGGGTTAGGGTTAGGGTTAGGGTTAGGTCCCCATGAAGTCGAAGCAGAAAATGGATGTCTCCAATGAATTGACAGTGCAACATTGTGCTTAGGAGGGCTATGACCTTTTCAGTCAGGCTATTCTATCTTTCAGGTAAAATACATGGAAGGATCGCATTCGAGTTTAGGGTTAGGGTTAGGGTTAGGTTAGGGTAGGGTTAGGGTCCCCATGAAGTCGAGGTGGAAAATGGATGTCTGCAATGAATTCACAGTGCAACATTATGCTTAGGAGGGTATACCTTTTCAGTCAGGTATTCTATCTTTCAGGTAAAATGCATGGAAGAATCGCATTGAGGGGTTAGTGCAAGGGTTAGGGTTGGGATTAGGGTTAGGGTTAGGGTTAGGTCCCCATGAAGTCGAAGCGGAAAATGGATGTCTGCAATGAATTCACAGTGCAACATTGTGCTTAGGAGGGGTATGACCTTTTCAGTCAGGCTATTCTATCTTTCCAGGTAAAATACATGGAAGAATCGCATTCGAAGTTTAGTGTTCAGGGGTTAGGGTTGGGATTAGGGTTAGGGTTAGGTTAGGTCCCCATGAAGTCGAGGCGGGAAAATGAATGTCGCCAATGAATTCACAGCGCAACATTATGCTTAGGAGGGATAGGGTTAGGTTAGGGTTAGGGGGGTTGGTTAGGTTAGGGTTAGGTCCCCAAGAAGTCGAAGCGAAAATGGATGTCTCCAATGAATTCACAGTGCAACATTGTGCTTAGGAGGGGTATGACCTTTTCAGTCAGGCTATTCTATCTTTCCAGGTAAAATACATGGAAGAATCGCATTCGAGGTTTAGGTTAGGGTTAGGGTTAGGGTTAGGGTTAGGATTAGGGTTAGGTCCCCATGAAGTCGAAGCAGAAAATGGATGTCTGCAATGAATCCACAGTGCAACATTTTGTTTAGGAGGGGTATGACCTTTTCAGTCAGGCTATTCTATCTTTCCAGGTAAAATACATGGAAGAATCGCATTCGAGTTTAGTGTTAGGGTTAGGGTTGGGATTAGGGTTAGGGTTAGGGTTAGGTCCCCATGAAGTCGAGGCGGAAAATGGATGTCTCCAATGAATTCACAGTGCAACATTGTGCTTAGGAGGGTATGACCTTTTCAGTTAGGCTAGGTCCCCATCTTTCCAGGTAAAATAAATGGAAGAATCGCATTGAGGTTTAGTGCAAGGGTTATAGGTTGGGATTAGGGTTAGGGTTAGGGTTAGGGTTGGGCCCCATGAGTCAGGCTAAAATGAATCCATTTCCAATGAATTCACAGCGCAACATTATCGCATTCGGGAGGATTTAGCTTAGGGTTAGGGTTGGGATTAGGGTTAGGGTTAGGGTTAGTTAGTCCCCATGAAGTCGAGGCAGAAAATGAATGTCTCCAATGAATTCACAGCGCAACATTATGCTTAGGAGGGGTAGGTCAGGCTTAGCTTTCCAGGTTAGGAAGAATCGGGTTCGGGTTTAGGGTTAGGTTAGGGAGGCTAGGGGTTAGGGTTAGGGTTAGGTTAGGTCCCCATGAAGTCGAGCAGAAAATGATGTCGCCAATGAATTCACAGCAGCAACATTTTGCTTAGGAGGGTATGACCTTTTCAGTCAGAGCTAGTTGGTCTATCTTTCCAGGTAAAATCACATGGAATGAATTCGCATGGAGGCTTTAGTGCTTAGGAGGGGTTAGGTTAGGGTTAGGGTTAGGGTTAGGGTTAGGTCCCCATGAAGTCGAGAGCGAAAATGGATGTCTCTCAATGAATTCACAGTGCAACATTGTGCTTAGAGGGGGTATGACCTTTTCAGTCAGGCTATTCTATCTTTCCAGGTAAAATACAATGAAGAATCGCATTCGAGGTTTAGTGTTAGGGTTAGGGTTGGGATTAGGATTAGGGTTAGGGTTAGGTCCCCATGAAGTCGAATGAAAAATGAATGATCCCAATGAATTCACAGTTAGGCAACATTATGAGGACAGGGTTAAATGAATCTTAGGAGGATAGGGTTACTGCTTAGGGTTGGGCCCCATAGGGTGAGGTTCCGTGAGCGCAACATACGTTTAGGGTTGGGGTTAGGGGTTAGGGTTAGGTCCCCATGAAGTCGAGGCAGAAAATGAATGTCGCCAATGAATTCACAGCGCAACATTATGCTTAGGAGGGATAGGGTTAGGGTGTTAGGGGTTAGGTTAGGGTTAGGGTCTTGGGTTAAGTGGGATTAGGAAGAATTTAGGTTAGGTAGGGTTTAGGGGTAGGGGTAGGGTTAGGGTTAGGGTTAGGTCCCCATGAAGTCAAGCGGAAAATGGATGTCTCCAATGAATTCACAGTGCAACATTGTGCTTAGGAGGAGTATGACCTTTTCAGTCAGACTATTCTATCTTTCCAGGTAAAATACATGGAAAAATCGCATTCGAGGTTTAGTGTTAGGGTTATGGTTGGTATTAGGGTTAGGGTTAGGTCTCCATGAAGTCGAAGCGAAAATGGATGTATCCAATGAATTCCCAGTGCAACACTGTGCTTAGGAGGGTATGAGGGTCTTTTCAGTCAGGCTATTCAATCCTTCCAGGTAAAATACATAGAAGAATCGCATTGAGGTTTAGTGTTAGGGTTAGGGTTGGGATTAGGGTTAGGTTGGAGCTCCCCATGAAGTCGAATCAGAAAATGAACGATGCCAATGAATTCACAGCGCAACATTATGCTTAGGAGGGACAGGGTTAGGGTAGGAGTTAGGGTTAGGTCCCCCGCATGTAGGGTTGAGGCGGTTAATGGATGTCTGCAATGAATTCACAGTGCAACATGAGTGCTTAGATCAGGTATGACCTTTTCAGTCAGGCTATTCTATCTTTCAATGAATTACATAGAAGAATCGCATTACAGGTTAGTGCTTAGGAGGGTTAGGGTTAGGGTTAGGGTTAGGTCCCCATGAAGTCGAATCAGAAAATGAATGTCAGCCAATGAATTCACAGCGCAACATTATGCTTAGGGAGGGAGGGGGTATGGACCTTTTCAGGGGTATGACCTTTTCAGTCAGGTACATGGAAGAATCGCATTCGAGGTTTAGTGTTAGGGTTAGGTTGGGATTAGGGTTGGGTTAGGGTTAGGTCCCCATGAAGTCGAGCGGAAAATGGATGTCTCCAATGAATTCCCAGTGCAACATTGTGCTTAGGAGGAGTATGACCTTTTCAGTCAGGCTATTCTATCTTTCCAGGTAAAATACATGGAAGAATCGCATTCGAGGTTTAGTGTTAGGGTTAGGGTTGGGATTAGGGTTAAGGTTAGGTTAGGTCCCCATGAAGTCGAAGCGGAAAATGGATGTCTGCCAATGAATCCACAGTGCAACATTTTGCTTAGGAGGGTATGACCTTTTCAGTCAGGGCTATTCTATCTTTCCAGGTAAAATACATGGAAGAATCGCATTCGAGGTTTAGTGTTAGGGTTAGGGTTGGGATTAGGGTTAGGGTTAGTTAGGGTTGGGCCCCATGAAGTCGAAGTCAGAAAATGAATGCGATGCCAATGAATTCACAGCGCAACATTATGCTTAGGAGGGATAGGGTTAGGTTTAGGATTAGGTCCCCATGAAGTCGAGGCGGAAAATGGATGTCTCCAATGAATTCACAGTGCAACATTGTACTTAGGAGGGGTATGACCTTTTCAGTCAGACTATTCTATATTTCCAGGTAAAATACATGGAAGAATCGCATTCGAGGTTTAGTGTTAGGGTTACGGTTGGGATTAGGGTTAGGGTTAGGTTATGTCCCCATGAAGTCGAAGGCGGAAAATGGATGTATCCAATGAATTCACAGTGCAACACTGTGCTTAGGAGGGGTATGATCTTTTCAGTCAGGCTATTCTATCTTTCCAGGTAAAATACATGGAACAATCGCATTCGAGGTTTAGTGTTAGGGTTAGGGATTAGGATTAGGGTTAGGGTTAAGGTTGGGCCCCATGAAGTCGAGGCAGAAAATGAATGATGCCAATGAATTCACAGCGCAACATTATGCTTAGGAGGGATAGGGTTAGGGTTAGGGGGATAGGGTTAGGGTAGGGGTAGGGTTAGGTTAGGTCCCCATGAAGTCGAAGCAGAAAATGGATGTCTCCAATGAATTCACAGGCAACATTATGCTTAGGAGGAGATTTAGGGTTTTCAGTCAGTCCCCATGAAGTCGAGAAGAAAATGAATGTAGCCAATGAATTCACAGCGCAACATTATGCTTAGGAGGGATAGTCTTAGCGTTAGGGTTAGGGTTAGGTCCCCATGAAGTCGAAGCGGAAAATGGATGTCTGCCAATGAATTCACAGTGCAACATTTTGCTTAGGAGGGGTATGACCTTTTCAGTCAGGCTATTCTATCTTTCCAGGTAAAATACATGGAAGAATCGCATTCGAGGTTTAGTGTTAGGGTTAGGGTTGGGATTAGGGTTAGGGTTAGGATTAGTCCCCATGAAGTCGAGGCAGGAAAATGAACGTCGCCAATGAATTCAACAGCGCAACATTATGCTTAGGAGGTTTAGGGTTAGGGTTAGGATTTGGGTTAGGGTTAGGGTGAGGGTTAGGTCCCCATGAAGTCGAAGCAGAAAATGGATGTCTGCAATGAATTGACAGCATAACATTGTGCTTAGGACGGGTAGGACCTTAGGGGTTCAGGGTTAGATCCCCATGAAGTCTATATTTCCGGAAAATGACATGTCTGCAATGAATTCACAGTGCATTCTTAGGAGGGATAGGGTTAGGTTAGGGTTAGGGTTGGGGTTGGGGTTAGGGTTAGGGTTAGGTCCCCATGAAGTCGAAGCGGAAAATGGATGTCTGCCAATGAATCCACAGTGCAACATTGTGCTTAGGAGGGTATGACTTTTCATTCAGGCTATTCTATCTTTCCAGGTAAAATACATGGAAGAATCGCATTCGAGGTTTAGTGTTAGGGTTAGGATTAGTTAGGGTTAGGGTTAGGGTTGGGGCCCCATGGTCGAAGGCAGAAAATGAACGTATGCCAATGAATTCACAGCGCAACATTATGCTTAGGGTTAGGGATAGGGTTAGGGTTAGGGTTAGGGTTAGGTTTGGGTCCCCATGAAGTCGAAGCGGAAAAATGGATGTCTGCAATGAATCCACAGTGCAACATTTTGTTTAGGAGGGTATGACCTTTTCAATCAGACTATTCTATCTTTCCAGGTAAAATACATGGAAGAATCGCATTCGAGGTTTAGTGTTAGGGTTAGGGTTAGATTTAGGGTTAGGGTTAGGGTTAGGGTTAGGTCCCCATGAAGTCGGAAGCGGAAAATGAATGTCTGCAATGAATTCACAGTGCAACATTTTGTTTAGGAGGGCTATGACCTTTCAGTCAGACTATTCTATCTTTCCAGGTAAAATACATGGAAGAATCGTGTTCGAGGTTTAGTGTTAGGGTTAGGGTTGGGATTAGGGTTAGGGTTAGGGTTAGGGTCCCCATGAAGTCGAGGCGGAAAATGAATGTCGCCAATGAATTAACAGCACAACATTATGCTTAGGAGGTTTTAGGGTTAGGGTTAGGATTTGGGTTAGGCTTAGGGTGAGGGTTAGGTCCCCATGAAGTCGAAGCAGAAAATGGATGTCTGCAATGAATTGACAGCATAACATTATGCTTAGGACGGATAGGGTTAGGGTTAGGTTAGATCCCCATGAAGTCGAAGCGGAAAATGGATGTCTGCAATGAATTCACAGTGCAACATTTTGCTTAGGGGATAGGGTTAAGGTTAGGGTTAGGGTTGGGGTTGGGGTTAGGTTAGGGTTAGGTCCCCATGAAGTCGAAGGCGGAAAATGGATGTCTGCAATGAATTCACAGTTGCAACATTGTACTTAGGAGGGGTATGACTTTTTCATTCAGGCTATTCTATCTTTCCAGGAAAAATACATGGAAGAATCGCATTCGAGGTTTAGTGTGTTAGTTAGGGTTAGGGTTAGGGTTGGGATTAGGGTTAGGGTTAGGTTATTGTTAGGTTAGGGTTAGGTTTAGGTCCCCATGAAGTCGAAGCGGAAAATGGATGTCTGCAATGAATCCACAGTGCAACATTTTGTTTAGGAGGGGTATGACCTTTTCAATCAGACTATTCTATCTTTCCAGGTAAAATACATGGAAGAATCGCATTCGAGGTTTAGTGTTAGGGTTAGGGTTGGGATTAGGGTTATGGTTATGGTTAGGTTAGGTCCCCATGAAGTCGAAGCGGAAAATGAATGTCTGCAATGAATCCACAGTGCAACATTTTGTTTAGGAGGGCTGACCTTTTCAGTAAGACTATTCTATCTTTCCAGGTAAAAATACATGGAAGAATCGCATTCGAGGTTTAGTGTTAGGGTTAGGGTTGGGATTAGGTGTTGGGGTTAGGTTAGGTCCCCATGAAGTCGAAGCGGAAAATGATGTATCCAATGAATTCACAGTGCAACATTGTGCTTAGGAGGGATAGGGTTAGGGTTAAGGTTAGGGGTAGGGTTAGGGTTAGGGTTAGGTTTAGGTCCCCATGAAGTCGAAGCAGGAAAATGGATGTCTCCAATGAATTCACAGTGCAACATTGTACTTAGGAGGGGTATGACGTTTTCAGTCAGGCTATTCTATCTTTCCAGGTAAAATACATAGAAGAATCGCATTCGAGGTTTAGTGTTAATGTTAGGTTGGGATTAGGGTTAGTGTTAGTGTTAGGTTAGGTCCCCATGAAGTTGAAGCGGAAAATGGATGTATCCAATGAATTCACAGTGCAACATTGTGCTTAGGAGGAGTATGACTTTTCAGTCAGACTATTCCATCTTTCCAGGTAAAATACATGGAAGAATCGCATTCGAGGTTGAGTGTTAGGGTTAGGGTTGGGATTAGGGTTAGGGTTAGGTAAGGTCCCCATGAAGTCGAAGCAGAAAATGGATGTATCCAATGAATTCACAGTGCAACATTGTGCTTAGGAGGGCTATGACCTTCTCAGGTCAGGCTATTCTATCTTTCCAGGTAAAATACATGGAAGAATCGCATTCGAGGTTTAGCGTTAGGGTTAGGGTTGGGATTAGGGTTAGGGTCCCCATGGAATCAGAAAATGAATGATGCCAATGAATTTACAGCACAACATTATGCTTAGGAGGGTTAGGGTTAGGGTTAGGTTAGGTAGGGGTTAGGGTAAGTCAAAGCAGAGGTTGGGTTCCAATGAATTCAGCAGTGCAACATTGTGCTTAGGAGGAGTATGACCTTTTCAGTCAGCTATTCTATCTTTCCAGGTAAAATACATGGAAGAATCGATTTAGGTTAGCGTTAGGGTTGGGGTTAGGGTTAGGGTTAGGTCCCCATGAAGTCGAAGCGGAAAATGGATGTCTGCAATGAATTCACAGTGCAACATTTTGTTTAGGAGGGTATGACCTTTTCAGTCAGATATATTCTATCTTTCCAGGTAAAATACATGGAAGAATCGTATTCGAGGTTTAGTGTTAGGGTTAGGGTTGAGATTAGGGTTAGGGTTAGGATTGGGCCCCATGAAGTCGAGGCAGAAAATGAATGTCGCAATGAATTCACAGCAACATTAGGCTTATGCTTAGGAGGGGATAGGGGTAGGTTAGGGTTAGGGTTAGGTTAGGTTGGGGTTATTAGGGTTAGGGTTGAAGGTGAATGGGAATTCACAGCGCAACATTAGGGAGGGATAGGGGTAGGGTAGGGTTAGGGTTAGGGTTAGGTCCCCATGAAGTCAAAGCGGAGAAAATGGATGTCTCCAATGAATTCACAGTGCAACATTGTGCTTAGGAGGAGTATGACCTTTTCAGTCAGCCTATTCTATCTTTCCAGGTAAAATACATGGAAGAATCGCATTCGAGGTTTAGTGTTAGGGTTAGGGTTAGGGTTAGGTCCCCATGAAGGCGAAGCGGAAAATGGATGTCTGCAATGAATCCACAGTGCAACATTTTGTTTAGGAGGGGTATGACCTTTTCAGTCAGGCTATTCTATCTTTCCAGGTAAAATACATGGAAGAATCGCATTCGAGGTTTAGTGTTAGGGTTAGGTTGGGATTAGGGTTAGGGTTAGGATTAGGGTTAGGTCCCCATGAAGTCGAGTCAGAAAATGAACGATGCCAATGAATTCACAGCGCAACATTAGGCTTAGGAGGGTTAGGGTTAGGATTAGGGTAGGAGGTAGGGGTAGGGTAGGGTTAGGAGCACGGTTAGGTTAGGTTAGGGTTATGGTTAGGGTTGGGCCCCATGAAGTCGAGGAAGAAAATGAATGTCGCCAATGAATTCACAGCGCAACATTATGCTTAGGAGGGATAGGGTCTTAGCGTTAGGGTTAGGGTTAGGGTTAGGACCCCATGAAGTCGAAGCGGAAAATGGATGTCTGCAATGAATTCACAGTGCAACATTTTGCTTAGGAGGGCTATGACCATTTCAGTCAGACTATTTTATCTTTCCAGGTAAAATACATGGAAGAATCGTGTTCGAGGTTTAGTGTTAGGGTTAGGGTTGGGATTAGGGTTTGGGTTAGGGTTAGGTCCCCATGAAGTCGAGGCGGAAAATGAACGTCGCCAATTAATTAACAGCACAACATTATGCTTAGGAGGTTTAGGGTTAGGTTAGGATTTGGGTTAGGCTTAGGGTGAGGGTTAGGTCCCCATGAAGTCGAAGCAGAAAATGGATGTCTGCAATGAATTGACAGCATAACATTATGCTTAGGACGGATAGGGTTAGGGTTAGGGTTAGGGTTAGGTCCCCATGAAGTCAAAGCGGAAAATGGATGTCTGCAATGAATTCACAGTGCAACATTTTGCTTAGGAGGGATAGGGTTAGGGTTAGGGTTAGGGTTGGGGTTGGGGTTAGGGTTAGGGTTAGGGTTAGGTCCCCATGAAGTCGAAGTGGAAAATGGATGTCTGCAATTAATCCACATTGTAACATTGTACTTAGGAGGGGTATGACTTTTTCATTCAGGCTATTCTATCTTTCCAGGAAAAATACATGGAAGAATCACATTCGAGGTTTAGTGTTAGGGTTAGGGTTAGGGTTAGGGTTAGGGTTAGGGTTAGGGGTTAGGGTTGGGTTATTGTTAGGGTTAGGGTTAGGTTTAGGTCCCCATGAAGTCGAAGCGGAAAATGGATGTCTGCAATGAATCCACAATGCAACATTTTGTTTAGGAGGGGTATGACCTTTTCAATCAGACTATTCTATCTTTCCAGGTAAAATACATGGAAGAATCGCATTCGAGGTTTAGTGCTAGGGTTAGGGTTGGGATTAGGGTTATGGTTAGGGTTAGGGTTAGGTCCCCATGAAGTCGAAGCGGAAAATGGATGTCTGCAATGAATCCACAGTGCAACATTTTGTTTAGGAGGGGTGTGACCTTTTCAGTAAGACTATTCTATCTTTCCAGGTAAAATACATGGAAGAATCGCATTCGAGGTTTAGTGTTAGGGTTAGGGTTGGGATTAGGGTTAGGGTTAGGATTAGGGTTAGGTCCCCATGAAGTCGGGTCAGAAAATGAACGATGCCAATGAATTCACAGCGCAACATTATGCTTAGGAGGGTTAGGGTTAGGATTAGGGTGGGGGTAGGGGTAGGGTTAGGAGTAGGGTTAGGGTTAAGGTTAGGGTTATGGTTAGGGTTGGGCCCCATGAAGTCGAGGAAGAAAATGAATGTCGCCAATGAATTCACAGCGCAACATTATGCTTAGGAGGGATAGTCTTAGCGTTAGGGTTAGGGTTAGGGTTAGGTCCCCATGAAGTCGAAGCGGAAAATGGATGTCTGCAATGAATTCACAGTGCAACATTTTGCTTAGGAGGGCTATGACCATTTCAGTCAGACTATTTTATCTTTCCAGGTAAAATACATGGAAGAATCGTGTTCGAGGTTTAGTGTTAGGGTTAGGGTTGGGATTAGGGTTAGGGTTAGGGTTAGGTCCCCATGAAGTCGAGGCGGAAAATGAACGTCGCCAATTAATTAACAGCACAACATTATGCTTAGGAGGTTTAGGGTTAGGGTTAGGATTTGGGTTAGGCTTAGGGTGAGGGTTAGGTCCCCATGAAGTCGAAGCAGAAAATGGATGTCTGCAATGAATTGACAGCATAACATTATGCTTAGGACGGATAGGGTTAGGGTTAGGGTTAGGGTTAGGTCCCCATGAAGTCGAAGCGGAAAATGGATGTCTGCAATGAATTCACAGTGCAACATTTTGCTTAGGAGGGATAGGGTTAAGGTTAGGGTTAGGGTTAGGGTTGGGGTTGGGGTTGGGGTTGGGGTTAGGGTTAGGGTTAGGTCCCCATGAAGTCGAAGTGGAAAATGGATGTCTGCAATGAATCCACATTGTAACATTGTACTTAGGAGGGGTATGACTTTTTCATTCAGGCTATTCTATCTTTCCAGGAAAAATACATGGAAGAATCACATTCGAGGTTTAGTGTTAGGGTTAGGGTTAGGGTTGGGATTTGGGTTAGGATTAGCGTTAGGGTTAGGGTTGGGTTATTGTTAGGGTTAGGTTTCGGTCCCCATGAAGTCGAAGCGGAAAATGGATGTCTGCAATAAATCCACAGTGCAACATTTTGTTTAGGAGGGGTGTGACCTTTTCAGTAAGACTATTCTATCTTTCCAGGTAAAATACATGGAAGAATCGCATTCGAGGTTTAGTGTTAGGGTTAGGGTTGGGATTAGGGTTAGTGTTGGGGTTAGGGTTAGGTCCCCATGAAGTCGAAGTGGAAAATGAACGATGCCAATGAATTCACAGCACAACATTATGCTTAGGAGGGGTATGATGTTTTCAGTCAGGCTATTCTATTTTTCCAGGTAAAATACATGGAAGAATCGCATTCGAGGTTTAGTGTTAGGTTTACGGTTGGGATTAGGTTAGGGTTAGGGTTAGGTCTCCATGAAGTCGAAGCAGAAAATGGATGTATCCAATGAATTCCCAGTGCAACACTGTGCTTAGGAGGGGTATGATCTTTTCAGTCAGGCTATTCTATTTTTCCAGGTAAAATACATGGAAGAATCGCATTCGAGGTTTAGTGTTAGGGTTAGGTTTAGGGTTAGGGTTAGGGTTGGGCCCCATGAAGTCGAATCAGAAAATGAAAGATGCCAATGAATTCACAGCGCAACATTATGCTTAGGAGGGTTAGGGTTAGGGTAGGGGTTAGGGGTAGGAGTAGGGTTAGGGTTATGGTTTGGGTTGGGCCCCATGAAGTCGAGGAAGAAAATGAATGTCGCCAATGAATTCACAGCGCAACATTATGCTTAGGAGGGATAGGGTTAGGGTTAGGGTTAGGGTTAGGTCCCCATGAAGTCGAATCAGAAAATGAACGATGCCAATGAATTCACAGCGCAACATTATGCTTAGGAGGGACAGGGTTAGGGTGAAGGTTAGGTCCCCATGAAGTCGAGGCGGAAAATGGATGTCTCCAATGAATTCACAGTGCAACATTGTACTTAGGAGGGGTATGACCTTTTCAGTCAGGCTATTCTATTTTTCCAGGTAAAATACATGGAAGAATCACATTCGAGGTTTAGTGTTAGGGTTAGGTTTAGGGTTAGGGTTAGGGTTGGGCCCCATGAAGTCAAGGCAGAAAATGAATGTCGCCAATGAATTCACAGCGCAACATTATGCTTAGGAGGGATAGGGTTAGGGTTAGGGTTAGGGTTACGGTTGGGATTAGGGTTAGGGTTAGGGTAGGGGTTAGGGGTAGGGGTAGGGGTAGGGTTAGGGTTAGGTCCCCATGAAGTCAAAGCAGAAAATGGATGTCTCCAATGAATTCACAGTGCAACATTGTGCTTAGGAGGAGTATGACCTTTTCAGTCAGCCTATTCTATCTTTCCAGGTAAAATACATGGAAGAATCGCATTCGAGGTTTAGTGTTAGTGTTAGGGTTAGGCTTAGGGTGAGGGTTAGGTCCCCATGAAGTCGAAGCGGAAAATGGATGTCTGCAATGAATCCACAGTGCAACATTTTGTTTAGGAGGGGTATGACCTTTTCAGTCAGGCTATTCTATCTTTCCAGGTAAAATACATGGAAGAATCGCATTCGAGGTTTAGTGTTAGGGTTAGGGTTGGGATTAGGGTTAGGGTTAGGATTAGGGTTAGGTCCCCATGAAGTCGAGTCAGAAAATGAACGATGCCAATGAATTCACAGCGCAACATTATGCTTAGGAGGGTTAGGGTTAGGATTAGGGTAGGGGTTAGGGGTAGGGGTAGGGTTAGGAGTACGGTTAGGGTTAGGGTTATGGTTAGGGTTGGGCCCCATGAAGTCGAGGAAGAAAATGAATGTCGCCAATGAATTCACAGCGCAACATTATGCTTAGGAGGGATAGTCTTAGCGTTAGGGTTAGGGTTAGGTCCCCATGAAGTCGAAGCGGAAAATGGATGTCTGCAATGAATTCACAGTGCAACATTTTGCTTAGGAGGGCTATGACCATTTCAGTCAGACTATTTTATCTTTTCAGGTAAAATACATGGAAGAATCGTGTTCGAGGTTTAGTGTTAGTGTTAGGGTTGGGATTAGGGTTAGGGTTAGGTCCCCATGAAGTCGAGGCGGAAAATGAACGTTGCCAATTAATTAACAGCACAACATTATGCTTAGGAGGTTTAGGGTTAGGGTTAGTGTGGCTATTCTGTCTTGGTAAATTTCCATGAAACAAAATCTTGCTTAGCACAGAGCAAAGTTCACTAAGCTGACAGGAAAAGAACTGACAGGAAGAAGCTGAAGTTGATAGGATTAACTTCACAAAAGTCTGTCGGATAAAAGATGTGTATTCGGTATCAGTCACGAAGTATCATCACAGAAGCTTTTGTCAGATAAAAGATGTATATTCAGGAAAAACATGTTTATCAGTAACAGTCAAAAGTTCGTTACTTGTATCACGTAGCCTGGTCTCAAAGATAAAGTTTGTAACTTCTTTGTCTTTCTGTAATCCCTCTCACCCCCTCTTTGATTCAGTACAATAAAAGGGGACAGCGCAGAGCAATCAAGGCAGCCTGAACAATCCATCTGTCTCAGGCTCAGCCGGGACAATTCCATCTGCCCCAGGCGATGCGCTGCCTCACCTAAAGAAATCTTCGTCTTGTGTTCTTTTTCTTTCCGCTTTGCAATCACTCTTGCGAGAGTCCCGCAATCACCCTGGCTAGGGTTCCGTTGAACGCTTACTCTTAACGCTTTTTCTATGCTGAATGCTGCTGCTCAATCTCACCCTGGATAGGGTCCAGCAGACGCTCAAACTCACCCTGGATAGGGTCCTGCTTTTGCCAAACTTCGCCCTTGCAAGGGCTTCTCTGTATCTCACTCTTGCGAGGGTCCCGTTCTGAGAGGAATTCAGCAATCAACCAGAAGATCGAAATAAAGGATCGGTCGCTCGACGCGACAGCTGGGGGCTCGTCCGGGATCCCTTGATTCATCCGGGATCTCTTTGACTTTCTGGTTCCAAGGTGTGACTTCTGGCTAGAGGTGCATCGCCTTCACTCCCATTGCTACGCACCTGGCATAGGTTTCGTGCGAATCGTAAGTAATGGGCTCCTCACTTTCTCAAGTTTCGTCAGGGCACAGGGACGAACTTTATAGTCTAGTGAAGAAGGCTAATTCCTTTCAGAAAATTAATGGTACAACTGTGTACCCAATTTCGAAGAAATCTTTAAATAAATTTATAATTTATATTGAGGCACACTGTCCAGCCTATCCATCTGCTGGAACTCTTAGCCATTCTCTCTGGGAAAAATTAGGGAAATATTTACATGAAGTTCCCAGAGCTCCCATGGATATACTCATTTCTTGGAGAGCAATAATGGCTGCTATAACAATTGTTTATCCTTCTTCTAGTCTTCCTGAAAATTCTTTTTCTCCTGTTTCCTCTGATTCCCCTTCTTCTAATTTAAAAACTTCCAAGCCTCTTGCAGCTCATCTTGATACAAATTCTTCCTTACCACCTCCTTATCCTGACATTTCTTCCCCTCCTCCTTCCTCTCCTTCTTCTCTTCCTGATTTTTCTCCTATGAAACCTGTGGGAGGAATCATAACTAATCTTCTGTCATCACCTCTATCTTTAGAAACAGAAGATCCTTCTGCTTATCCTATGACTATCATCCCTGGAGCAGCAGGAGGCAATGTTCATACTAACATTGAATTTAAAGTTTTGAAAAATATTAAAGATGCAGTTACAACTTATGGACTGCATTCTCCTTTTACTAGGGGAATACTTGATTCTTTGGTTACAGCTAATACAGTTATGTTATTGTATGATTGGAAAATGCTTTTTTCTATGCTTATGACTCCAGCGCAATATGTTGTGTGGCAATCTGAATATGAAAAAGGTATTGAGGCTGAAATTCGTAGGGGTTTGCCTGCTGGAGTAACTGAAGCAATTTTCTACTCTAGCACAACAACAAAATTCTCCCCGTCGTAGTTTTGCCATTATTCATATGTGTGCTATGAATGCTTTAAAGCGTGTGGATGATTCAGATTCGCAGTCCACTCAAGCATTTTTAAAAATTATGCAAGGTCCTGATGAGCCTTATGCTTCATTCATCAGTCGGCTTCAAACAGCCTTAGATAGACAGATAGATAATTCTGTTGCAAAACAAGAATTACTTATAAAATTGGCTTTTTCAAATGCAAATCATGATTGTCAAAAAATTCTACAGCCAGTCGCTAATAAGCCAGGAGTGACATTGGCTGAGTTTTTACAACTCTGTAGAATTGTAGGAACAACCACTCATAAAATGGATATGCTTGCCACTGCTATCACTGCTTCATTACCAAATTCTAATTCTGCTTCTACTTCTCCTCCTGATGCTTTTGCTGTAACACGCAATGGCAATTGTTTTAACTGTGGTAAGCCAGGACATTTTAAAAATGAATGTCGTATGCCAAGGGGTGGAGCTACTTTTCGTGGCCAAACCAGAGGTCCACCTTCCTCATCTAAGCCAAAAACTATCTGTCCTCGCTGCAGGAAAGGCTATCATTGGGCTTCAAATTGTCATTCTAATCCTTCTCCTTCTCAGCCTTCGGGAAACTAATTGAGGGGTCTTCAGCTAGCCCCGCTACAAAGGCTGAATTACCTGTCACAACATTCCCTGTGGTGCTGTTAGAGGATCTTGTGTATGATGATCCTGGTGCTGTTTTTACTCTTCCTTTAACTACAACGCTTCTCAAACCTTTACCTCCTTCCACACCTGTCTTGCTTATTCCCAATTCTTCTCTTACAATAGAAGGTGTGGTTGCAGCTCCTTACTTATATGATTCTTCTGCTCTTAATAATCTTGCATTGGCTGCAATAGGAGATCGTTGCTTTACTTTAAAAAAGGGGACAGTAGTGGCTACACTTATAATTTTGCCTCTTTTTGAACCACTTTCTTTGTTTGCATTACAGCAGCCTGTTCAAGCTTCAAAACCAACTCTTTCTGTTACACTCAATGGTCGAATTTTTGAAGGTCTGATTGACACTGGTGCAGATGTTTCTGTTATTCGTTCTTCTGAATGGCCCTCTTCTTGGTCTCTCACAGAAGCTTCTTCAGTGCAGGGTGTAGGTGGAGCTCAAGCTGCTAAGGTCAGCTCTCATTGGCTTTCTGCTTCTACTGAGCATTCTACCTTAACTGCTTATCTTAAACCCTATATTCTTCCTCTACATTGTAATCTATGGGGACGTGACTTACTTTCTCAATTTCAGGCTTATATTCAGATACCATAGTTTTTCTATCCAAATGTCTATTTCTCCTTTATCTCTTACTCTTAAAACCTCTATTCCTGTTTGGGTGGATCAATGGCCTTTCACAAAAGAAAAATTGGAGGCTTTACATCTTCTTGTTCATCAACAGTTATTAGAGGGACATATTGAACCATCCACCAGTCCTTACAACACCCCAGTTTTTGTAATTAAAAAGAAATCTGGCAAATGGCGTCTCCTTAGTGATCTCAGAGCCATAAATTTTATTATTCAACCCATGGGACCACTGCAGTGTGGTCTGCCTAATCCTAATTTGATCCCAGCTGGATTTGATCTCATAATAATAGATTTAAAGGACTGTTTCTTTTCCATACCTCTAGCACAAAAAGATAGGATCATCTTTGCATTTACAGTGCCAGAGCTTAACAACTCTAAACCCACATCTAGGTATCAATGGAAAGTTCTTCCACAAGGTATGCTTAATTCACCAACTATGTGTCAATATTTTGTCAATGAGGCTCTGCGTCCTTATAGATCTCAATTTCCTAATTTTCTTGTATATCATTACATGGATGATATCTTAATTGCTGCTGATGGGCCAAAGGGGACGGTTCAAAAAACTTTCCCGATCCTCTTGACCACATTAGCAAAAGCATATAGCACCTGAAAAAAATCCAGTCTCACTACCCAATGCAATATTTAGGTCACAAGGTTTTAGCTTCTACAGCATCTCCACAAATTCCTTCACTCACACTTCCACAGCCAACAACGCTGGTTCAATTAGAGCAGTGCTTGGGGGTTATTAACTGGGCTAGACCATATCTTGCTTTAACCACACAGATGCTATCACCACTTTTTCAAGCACTAGTAGGATTGAAAAATCCTGCAGATAAGGTCTATCTTTCAGATCAGCATCTAGAAGCTTTAAAACAAGTAAACACAGCCCTAGCAACTCAATGGGTAAATCGTGCACTCACAGACACACCACCTTCTCTTGCTATTCTTTCCACTCATCAACTACTGACTGCAATAATTGTTCAAATATCTAATACAAAAAATCTTCATATCTTGGAATGGCTACACCTACCACACACTCCAAAAACATCTATTTTTACTAGAGCAGCACAAATGGCTTCTCTTATAGAAAAAGGGCGTAAGAGAACCAAAGCCCTGGTGGGAATGGATATTTTTACATTGTATATTCCTTTTAAGATCACTCAATGGGAACCTCTTTTTCAGACTTCCACAACACTGCAGGATGCGTTGGAAGATTGGTGTGGCCAAGTGTCGTGCCACCTTCCCTCTGATTCACGATTGCAGGTGTTGAGGACAGTTCCTTTTGTTTTACAATCACCTTTTGTCCAACAGCCATTGAAGGAAGGCTTAACTGTCTTTACTGATGGTTCAAAAAATATTGGAGCATGTACATGGTATGAAAATGCTCAATGGCATAAACGTTTAATTACTTCACAATCATCAGCACAACAAGCTGAATTAGCTGCTTTCTTATTGGCGTTGTCTCTTTTTTCACAACAATCTTTAAATGTAATATCTGATAGCATGTATGTTACTCAGATGGTTGCTCATATTTTTGATGCATATATTTCTCCTGTTACCCCTCCCTCTCTCATGACACTTTTTTTACAGCTTCAGACACTGCTGAAAAAGCAAGAAAAACTTTTATTTGTAGCCCATATCAGAAGTCATCAGCAATTGCCTGGATTCCTAGCAGAAGGCATTCATATGGCAGATGAGGCTTGTAAAATTATGGCCTCCTCTCCCCTTCTCCAACAGCCTTCACCTGGGGAGAGTCATGATTATTTTCATCAAAACAGGAAAGCCCTAGTACGACAATTTGGAATTACATATCAAGAAGCCACGGCAATAATTCAACAATGTCCAACATGTAGCCTGCAGGCCAAAGGTATCCCTGAAGGTGTTAATCCTAGGGGTACTCAAGCCTGTGATACGTGGCAAATGGATGTCACTCATTATCCTCCCTTTGCTCCCTGGAAATACATTCATGTATCAGTAGATACATATTCAGGGTTTATTATAGCAACATTGCAAAGAGGAGAGGCTACAAAAAATGTTATTAATCACTGTATTCGATCATTCGTAACGTTGGGATGTCCAAAAATTCTCAAAACAGATAATGGTCCTGCTTATGTCAGTTCTCCCTTTGCTGAGTTTTGTCATAAGTGGGCCATCACACATAAGTTTGGCTTGCCCTTCAACAGCCAAGGTCAAGCGATTGTGGAGAGATCGCACCTAACTTTGAAACAGGCCCTTGATCGGCATCTGGGGAAAAAAGGCTCAGGCCCCCCCGAACCTCCCAACGTTGCAAAATATCTTAAATGTTTGTCTGTACACTCTTAACTTTCTCAATCTTACTGGCTCTCCTCCTGCCACGGCGGCTTCTCGCCACTTCACCAAGCCAGTAGTTCCCTCTTCCCGTCCTCTTGTTTATTTCAGACAGCTTCCAGATCCTGCGTGGAAAGGTCCTGCACAGCTCATCACCTGGGGAAAAGGTTACGCTGCTGTTCAACTTCCTGATCGAGTGCTTTGGGTTCCTGCTCGCTGTGTCAGACCTTACCATGGCAAACCTGACTCTAACCCTAATCTTTCTTCTGATATCAATACTTCCTGTCTTTTCTCAATTTAGGGCATCTCCTGATGCTATTTTTGCTTTCCTTGCTGACACTGTTACCTTTATCTTTAAAGATAATCTTCTTCCTGCATGTAATTATGTTTTCCAACACAACGGTAGTTTTCTTTCTCCTACTTCTGACATAACTGTTCACTATTACTATTTTCCTTGTTTAATATTTTTAACTATACATGTCACTCAACTTACTATAGGTTCATATTCTTGCTTAGGATTTTTTCACAATCACACTTATTTCAATCACACTGTTCTATTGCTTTCCACTTCTTCAGTGGCATCTCCTCCACTATCCTCTGCTTTACTTACATTGCCATCTCAAGCTAATTCTGAGACAACTTTTCCTGGAGACAAACTACAATGGCATCTTCGTTGCTGCTTTCCACCCTGTGATGTCACCAACTGCATTTGGCATCATTCATCTTCCTGGGTTCCTGATCGCTACAAACCACCTGTCGTGCGAAGACGCTACCTCATCCATGATGACACTCATCGCAAGACTACAGCTCTCATTCGAGCTCGCCATCTTGGGTATCCTGCCTTCATCGCTGACAACTCCATCTCTAAGCAGCCTGCATCTCATGCTATTCCACGATTTGGCTATCATCGCACTCCTCGAAGCATACAATCATCTTCTGCAAATGAACATCAACCTCAAACTTATACATGGACTATCCTTGATTTTCAAGGAAAAATTTTAAACACCACCACTAATTATACTAGATGGCCATGGTTTCCTCAGCTTTTCATGGATTTTGCTGAAATGGGAACAGGAGTAGAAAAATTTGCAGACAAAAAATTGCAAGCTGATACATGGGACAAGCAAGGCTCCTGTTCTCCAGCACCTGCTGACAACTATAGACTATATTTTTGCCCTGCTCACAATACTGGTACTTCTCGTTCTGCCTGCGGTGGGGTAGTTGACAGATATTGTAAAAAATGGAGTTGTGTATCCACAGGTCATATCTGGTGGGAAGCACCTACCAAAAATGACTATATTCATATTACCCGTGCCCAAGCAAAGCATTCCTGCTCTTCATGGCCTTGTTGTGGACAAAGAATAAATCCACTCAGAATCACTTTTACTGCACAAGGAAAGACACTTGCAAAAAACAATGAATGGTTGAGTTCACTTGGGGAGGACGTCAGTGGGATGGTCAAGGAGATGAAGGGAATATTTTTACAATTCGTCTTTCTATATCTATGTCTAATTATGATGTTGGTCCCAATCCTAATTTAAAATCAACCTTTCTACAAAAACACAATATCCAGGTGAATCCATTAGTACAGTTGGTCAATTCTTCTTACACATTGCTAGCAACTACACTTAATGATTCATCCAAAACTGATCAATGTTGGCTTTGCTTATCTGATTTGCCACCATTCTATGATGCAGTAGCTTCCAATGAACCCATTAATAACTCCACTAGTGACACACAATGCCGATGGAACACTTCCTCCATCACTATCACTGACATAGTAGGTCAAGGATGTTGCCTAGGAAACATACCTGCTAATTATTCCCAATATTGTCAGAAGGTTTCATCAGGGTATCACTGTAATGTATATCTACCAAAAGAAAGATCAAACCTTAACATTGGAGGCTATGGTCCTCTATACACTACCTCCAATGGCAATATCACTGCTCGCCTCAAAGGACAATTCTTCATCCCAGGTAATAATTCTATATGGGCTTGCTCCACAGGAACAACTGCATGTGTTCATGGTGATGTTCTTATTGCTCAGGGATCTTTTTGTATTCAGGTAAAATTAATTCCAAAGATCACATTTTATCCAGATTCGGAACTTATCAATGAACTTGAACCTCCACAATTTCCCCTTCATCAGAAAAAAGAAGTCATTACAGCTGTAACACTATCTGTATTGTTAGGTCTTGGGGCAGCAGGTGCAGCCACAGGTGTAGCGGCTCTAGCTGTTGGTCATCAACAGTTAGCAACCCTTAGTTTACAAATAGATGAAGATCTCAAACGTATAGAGACTTCCATCTCTGCTCTTCAAAATTCTCTCTCATCTCTAGCTGAAGCGACTCTTCAGAACAGAAGAGGTCTAGATTTGTTATTTTTAAACAAAGGGGGATTATGTGTAGCAATAAAATAAGAATGTTGTTTTTATGCTGATCATTCAGGAATTGTCAAAGATTCCATGGCTGAATTACGAAAACGTTTGAAGGATAGAGAGAATGAACGACAACAAGGTCAGCCATGGTATCAAGGCATGTTTAATTTTTCTCCTTGGTTAACAACACTATTGTCTGCTTTAATAGGTCCTCTTGTGTTATTGCTTCTTGTATGTACTATTGGTCCATGTGTATTAGGACGTTTACTTACATTTTTGAGGGATCGTTTGAATACACTTGACAATGAAGTTAACAATACTCAAAAATCAGTTAGCTTTCTCACATCTATCATTGAATCAAAAGACCTTGTCAAAAAACCTTTGCTGGAATGGTACTCTGACCAAGAGTCAGAGGAAGAAATAGAAACTAATAACTCCTTTTCTCCCAAAGAAGTTTTGTTAACTATGCCAAGTCATGATTTGGGGGATGAGGACTTTTCCTCGTATGAGTTGGTTCTGCAAGGCACCAACAAACCGAAGGGTTTGTTGCCACCTTATGGGACTACTCGGGAGGAGAAAGGACTCTACCTAGAATCTTGAGCACAAAAATAAAGAAAAGGAGGAATTGTGGCTATTCTGTCTTGGTAAATTTCCATGAAACAAAATCTTGCTTAGCACAGAGCAAAGTTCACTAAGCTGACAGGAAAAGAACTGACAGGAAGAAGCTGAAGTTGATAAGATTAACTTCACAAAAGTCTGTCGGATAAAAGATGTGTATTCGGTATCAGTCACGAAGTATCATCACAGAAGCTTTTGTCAGATAAAAGATGTATATTCAGGAAAAAACATGTTTATCAGTAACAGTCAAAAAGTTCGTTACTTGTATCACGTAGCCTGGTCTCAAAGATAAAGTTTGTAACTTCTTTGTCTTTCTGTAATCCCTCTCACCCCCCTCTTTGATTCAGTACAATAAAAGGGGACAGCGCAGAGCAATCAAGGCAGCCTGAACAATCCATCTGTCTCAGGCTCAGCCGGGACAATTCCATCTGCCCCAGGCGATGCGCTGCCTCACCTAAAGAAATCTTCGTCTTGTGTTCTTTTTTCTTTCCGCTTTGCAATCACTCTTGCGAGAGTCCCGCAATCACCCTGGCTAGGGTTCTGCTGAACGCTTACTCTTAACGCTTTTTCTACGCTGAACGCTGCTGCTCAATCTCACCCTGGATAGGGTCCAGCAGACGCTCAAACTCACCCTGGATAGGGTCCTGCTTTTGCCAAACTTCGACCTTGCGAGGGCTTCTCTGTATCTCACTCTTGCGAGGGTCCCGTTCTGAGAGGAATTCAGCAATCAACCAGAAGATCGAAATAAAGGATCGGTCGCTCGACGCGACAGGTTAGGATTTGGGTTAGGCTTAGGGTGAGGGTTAGGTCCCCATGAAGTCGAAGCAGAAAATGGATGTCTGCAATGAATTGACAGCATAACATTATGCTTAGGACGGATAGGGTTAGGGTTAGGGTTAGGGTTAGGGTTAGGTCCCCATGAAGTCGAAGCGGAAAATGGATGACTGCAATGAATCCACAGTGCAACATTTTGCCTAGGAGGGATAGGGTTAAGGTTAGGGTTAGGGTTGGGGTTGGGGTTAGGGTTAGGGTTAGGTCCCCATGAAGTCGAAGTGGAAAATGGATGTCTGCAATGAATCCACATTGTAACATTGTACTTAGGAGGGGTATGACTTTTTCATTCAGGCTATTCTATCTTTCCAGGAAAAATACATGGAAGAATCACATTCGAGGTTTAGGGTTAGGGTTAGGGTTAGGGTTGGGATTTGGGCTAGGATTAGCGTTAGGGTTAGGGTTGGGTTATTGTTAGGGTTAGGGTTAGGTTTAGGTCCCCATGAAGTCGAAGCGGAAAATGGATGTCTGCAATGAATCCACAGTGCAACATTTTGTTTAGGAGGGGTATGACCTTTTCAATCAGACTATTCTATCTTTCCAGGTAAAATACATGGAAGAATCGCATTCGAGGTTTAGTGCTAGGGTTAGGGTTGGGATTAGGGTTATGGTTAGGGTTAGGTTTAGGTCCCCATGAAGTCGAAGCGGAAAATGGATGTCTGCAATGAATCCACAGTGCAACATTTTGTTTAGGAGGGGTGTGACCTTTTCAGTAAGACTATTCTATCTTTCCAGGTAAAATACATGGAAGAATCGCATTCGAGGTTTAGTGTTAGGGTTAGGGTTGGGATTAGGGTTAGTGTTGGGGTTAGGGTTAGGTCCCCATGAAGTTGAAGCGGAAAATGGATGTATCCAATGAATTCACAGTGCAACATTGTGCTTAGGAGGTTAGGGTTAGGGTTAGGGTTGGGTTGGGGTTAGGGTTAGGGTTAGGTCCCCATGAAGTTGAAGCGGAAAATGGATGTCTCCAATGAATTCACAGTGCAACATTGTACTTAGGAGGGGTATGACCTTTTCAGTCAGGCTATTCTATCTTTCCAGGTAAAATACATAGAAGAATCGCATTCGAGGTTTAGTGTTAGGGTTAGGGTTGGGATTACGGTTAGGGTTATTATTAGGCTTAGGTCCCCATGAAGTCGAGGCAGAAAATGAACGATGCCAATGAATTCACAGTGCAACATTATGCTTAGGAGGGATAGGGTTAGGGTTAGGGTTAGGTCCCCATGAAGTAGAGACAGAAAATGGATGTCTCCAATGAATTCACAGTGCAACATTGTACTTAGGAGGGTTATAACCTTTTCAGTCAGGCTATTCTATATTTCCAGGTAAAATACATGGAAGAATCACATTCGAGGTTTAGTGTTAGGGTTAGGGTTGGGATTAGGGTTAGGGTTAGGGTTGGGCCCCATGAAGTTGAGGCAGAAAATGAATGTCGCCAATGAATTCACAGCGCAACATTATGCTTAGGAGGGATAGGGTTAGGGTTAGGGTTAGGGTTAGGGTTGGGATTAGGGTTAGGGTTAGTTCCCCATGAAGTTGAAGCGGAAAATGGATGTATCCAATGAATTCACAGTCGACATTGTGCTTAGGAGGAGTATGACTTTTTCAGTCAGACTATTCCATCTTTCCAGGTAAAATACATGGAAGAATCGCATTCGAGGTTGAGTGTTAGGGTTACGGTTGGGATTAGGGTTAGGGTTAGGGTAAGGTCCCCATGAAGTCGAAGCGGAAAATGGATGTATCCAATGAATTCACAGTGCAACATTGTGCTTAGGAGGGGTATGACCTTCTCAGTCAGGCTATTCTATCGTTCCAGGTAAAATACATGGAAGAATCGCATTCGAGGTTTAGCGTTAGGATTAGGGTTGGGATTAGGGTTAGGTCCCCATGAAGTCGAATCAGAAAATGAATGATGCCAATGAATTCACAGCGCAACATTATGCTTAGGAGGGTTAGGGTTAGGGTAGGGGTTAGGGGTAGGGTTAGGGTTACGGTTAGGGTTAGGGTTAGGGTTGGGCCCCATGAACTCGAGGAAGAAAATGAATGTCGCCAATGAATTCACAGCACAACATTATGCTTAGGAGATTTAGGGTTAGCGTTAGGGTTAGGGTTAGGGTTAGGGTTAGGTCCCCATGAAGTCGAAGCGGAAAATGGATGTCTGCAATGAATTCACAGAGCAACATTTTGCTTAGGAGGGCTATGACCTTTTCAGTCAGACTATTCTATCTTTCCAGGTAAAATACATGGAAGAATCGTATTCCAGGTTTAGTGTTAGGGTTAGGGTTGGGATTAGGGTTAGGGTTAGGGTTAGGTCCCCATGAAGTCGAGGCGGAAAATGAACGTCGCCAATGAATTAACAGCAGAACATTATGCTTAGGAGGGATAGGGTTAGGGTTAGGATTTGGGTTAGGCTTAGGGTGAGGGTTAGGTCCCCATGAAGTCGAAGCGGAAAATGGATGTCTGCAATGAATTGACAGCACAACATTATGCTTAGGACGGATAGGGTTAGGGTTAGGGTTAGGGTTAGGGTTAGGGTTAGGTCCCCATGAAGTCGAAGCGGAAAATGGATGTCTGCAATGAATACACAGTGCAACATTTTGCTTAGGAGGGATAGTGTTAGGGTTAGGGTTAGGGTTAGGGTTAGGGTTAGGGTTAGGGTTAGGGTTAGGGTTAGGGTTAGGGTTAGGTCCCCATGAAGTCGAAGTGGAAAATGGATGTCTGCAATGAATTCACAGCGCAACATTATGCTTAGGAGGGATAGGGTTAGGGTTAGGGTTAGGGTTAGGGTTAGGGTTGGGGTTGGGGTTGGGGTTGGGGTTAGGGTTAGGGTTAGGTCCCCATGAAGTCGAGGCGGAAAATGAACGTCGCCAAAGAATTAACAGCACAACATTATGCTTAGGAGGGTTAGGGTTAGGGTTAGGATTTGGGTTAGGCTTAGGGTGAGGGTTAGGTCCCCATGAAGTCGAAGCAGAAAATGGATGTCTGCAATGAATTGACAGCACAACATTATACTTAGGACGGATAGGGTTAGGGTTAGGGTTAGGGTTACGGTTAGGTCCCTATGAAGTCGAAGCGGAAAATGGATGTCTGCAATGAATTCACAGTGCAACATTATGCTTAGGAGGGATAGGGTTAGGGTTAGGATTGGGGTTGGGGTTGGGGTTGGGGTTGGGGTTGGGGTTAGGGTTAGGGTTAGGGTTAGGTCCCCATGAAGTCGAAGTGGAAAATGGATGTCTGCAATGAATCCACATTGTAACATTGTACTTAGGAGGGGTATGAGTTTTTCAGTCAGGCTATTCTATCTTTCCAGGAAAAATACATGGAAGAATCACATTCGAGGTTTAGTGTTAGGGTTAAGGTTGGGATTAGGGTTATGGTTATGGTTAAGGTTAAGTCCCCAAGAAGTTGAAGCAGAAAATGGATGTCTGCAATGAATCCACAGTGCAACATTTTGTTTAGGAGGGGTGTGACCTTTTCAGTTAGACTATTCTATCTTTCCAGGTAAAATACATGGAAGAATCGCATTCGAGGTTTAGTGTTAGGGTTAGGGTTGGGATTAGGGTTAGTGTTAGGGTTAGGTCCCCATAAAGTTGAAGCGGAAAATGGATGTATCCAATGAATTCACAGTGCAACATTGTACTTAGGAGGGGTATGACCTTTTCAGTCAGGCTATTCTATCTTTCCAGGTAAAATACATGGAAGAATCGCATTCGAGGTTTAGTGTTAGGGTTAGGGTTGGGATTAGGGTTAGGGTTAGAGTTAGGGTTGGGCCCCATGAAGTCGAGGCAGAAAATGAATGTCGCCAATGAATTCACAGCGCAACATTATGCTTAGGAGGGATAGGGTTAGGGTTAGGGTTAGGGTTAGGGTTAGGGTTACGGTTGGGATTAGGGTTAGGGTTAGGGTAGGGGTTAGGGGTAGGGGTAGGGTTAGGGGTAGGGCTAGGGTTAGAGCCCCATGAAGTCAAAGCAGAAAATGGATGTCTCCAATGAATTCACAGTGCAACATTGTGCTTAGGAGGAGTATGACTTTTTCAGTCAGACTATTCTATCTTTCCAGGTAAAATACATGGAAGAATCGCATTCGAGGTTTAGTGTTAGGGTTACGGTTTGGATTAGGGTTAGGGTTAGGGTTAGGTCCCAATGAAGTCGAAGCGGAAAATGGATGTATCCAATGAATTCATAGTGCAACATTTTGTTTAGGAGGGGTATGACCTTTTCAGTCAGACTATTCTATCTTTCCAGGTGAAATACATGGAAGAATCGCATTCGAGGTTTAGTGTTAGGGTTAGGGTTGGGATTAGGGTTAGGTCCCCATGAAGTCGAGGCGGAAAATGGATGTCTGCAATGAATTCAAAGTGCAACATTTTGTTTAGGAGGGGTATGACCTTTTCAGTCAGGCTATTCTATCTTTCCAGGTAAAATACATGGAAGAATTGCATTCGAGGTTTAGTTTTAGGGTTAGGGTTGGGATTAGGGTTAGGTTTAGGGTTGGGCCCCATGAAGTCGAGGCAGAAAAAGAATGTTGACAATGAATACACAGCGCAACATTATGCTTAGGAGGGATAGGGTTAGGGTTAGGGTTAGGGTTACGGTTGGGATTAGGGTTAGGGTTAGGTCCCCATGAAGTCAAAGCAGAAAATGGATGTCTCCAATGAATTCACAGTGCAACATTGTGCTTAGGAGGAGTATGACCTTTTCAGTCAGACTATTCTATCTTTCCAGGTAAAATACATGGAAGAATCGCATTCGAGGTTTAGTGTTAGGGTTACGGTTGGGATTAGGGTTAGTGTTAGGGTTAGGGTTAGGTCCCCATGAAGTCGAAGTGGAAAATGGATGTCTGCAATGAATCCACAGTGCAACATTTTGTTTAGGAGGGGTATGACCTTTTCAATCAGACTATTCTATCTTTCCAGGTAAAATACATGGAAGAAACGCATTCGAGGTTTAGTGCTAGGGTTAGGGTTGGGATTAGGGTTATGGTTATGGTTAGGGTTAGGTCCCCATGAAGTCGAAGCGGAAAATGGATGTCTGCAATGAATCCACACTGCAACATTTTGTTTAGGAGGGGTGTGACCTTTTCAGTAAGACTATTCTATATTTCCAGGTAAAATACATGGAAGAATCATATTCGAGGTTTAGGGTTAGGTTAGGGTTAGGGGGTTAGGGTTGGGCCCCATGAAGTCGAGGCAGAAAATGAATGTCGCCAATGAATTCACAGAGCAACATTATGCTTAGGAGGGATAGGGTTAGGGTTAGGGTTCGGGTGAGGGTTACGTTTGGGGTTGGGGTTAGGGGTAGGGGTAGGTCCCCATGAAGTCGAGGCAGAAAATGAATGTCGCCAATGAATTCACAGCGCAACATTATGCTTAGGAGGGATAGGGTTAGGGTTAGGGTTAGGGTTAGGGTTAGGGTTAGGGTTAGGGTTAGGGTTAGGGTTAGGGTTAGGGTAGGGGTTAGGGGTAGGGGTAGGGTTAGGGTTAGGTCTCCATGAAGTCAAAGCAGAAAATGGATGTCTCCAATGAATTCACAGTGCAACATTGTCCTTATGAGGAGTATGACCTTTTCAGTCAGACTATTCTATCTTTCCAGGTAAAATACATGGAAGAATCGCATTCGAGGTTTAGTGTTAGGGTTACGGTTGGGATTAGGGTTAGGGTTAGGGTTAGGTCCCCATTAAGTCGAAGCGGAAAATGGATGTATCCAATGAATTCCCAGTGCAACACTGTGCTTAGGAGGGGTATGATCTTTTCAGTCAGGCTATTCTATCTTTCCAGGTAAAATACATGGAACAATG
>NW_028263018.1:0-33328 GCF_049901735.1 Notechis scutatus | reverse complement strand
GAATGCATACATGATGCTTCTTCTCTTTGTGGACCCTCTGATGTGAATTAAGATGGTTTTCTGCCTGAAGGTCCTTCCACAATCCAGACATTTGTGTGGATCCTCTGTTTTGTGAATCTTTTTATGCAATGAAAGGGAATAGCTTGTACTGAAGATTCCTGCACACTCTGTACATTTGTACTGTTTCCCTCCTTGTTGTATTCTTTCATGTAAAGGAGGTGGAAGGCTCCTTCTGGAGTGTTGCCTGCTTTCATCTTGTTTCTCTCAAGTAGGGCTTTCGCCACAGTCACATAATCCAGATTCATCACAGAGTCTTTTTCCACACCTTGAACACACTTGTTTTACTTGGCAATCCTGTGTGTCCAATAAGACATTGATAGCCGGCCAATGAGTCATATTCTGTTTTGGTGAGAAGGGAGACTTTGGAGTCACAGTCTGAGTCTAGGGTTTGGAAGGCTCTCCTGTGTTGTCTCTGTAAGGATGGCATAAGCATGGTTAACCTTCCCAAGGTGCAGGGGCCATTGGTGGCCTTTGCAGGAAGGTATGAGTAGTCTTTTAAGCCACAAAGGAAAAACCACCCTGGTGGGAGCTTCAGGTAACTATATGAGAATGATATGGTCTCTGTGTAGTTGCATTTTAGTTTGTGTTGCTAAGGCTGGTGCATTCTGTAACCATAGGTGTGCTGCACCCAGTGACATTAAAGCATCTCTCAGAGGTGGTTACTGCAGCAATGTGTAGGGTGTACATGGTGTGGTCTTTGGTTTTTGTGAGTGGTCCCAGCTAAAAATGCTTTTGTAGGAGTCAGGAAGGTTTCTAAATGTGGTGTAGTTAATGATGTTATGTGGCCTAGTTGCCACTCCCATTAGGCAAGTGGTTAAGATGTCCTTGACTGATTTCCCCCTGCTAAGCAAAAGTTAGTGGTGTTGTGTATTTCCTTGCTAAATATTCCCATACGTTTCCTTTCTCTGGGATAAGCTTTGGTTCCAGGAACACAGTTGCTTGTGTTACAAGTGTTACAATTGTTACAAATAATAATACATAGTATATATTGCATTTCATGTTTCCCATTGCTAGATTCCTTTTCTTCCTCCCCCTTTTTTGAAAAATGTAAAAAAGGTAACAATAAAATGTAAAAAAAAGGTATAGGTCAAGTCTCAAAATTATTGAAAGGTATGGCTCAAGTCTCTTCCTTGTTAAAAAAAAAATACAAAGAAAAAAGGGAACAAGAAAAAATGGAGAAGGAGAGAGAAAAATAAAAATAAAAATAGGGTTTTATAACTCAGCACCTGGGAGTCCAGTTTGTGTAATTCAACGTTTGCACTTGGTTCCTCACAGTTGTGTGGTTCAATGGTGTTGAAGAATGCTGCAAACGTCCATTGATCTATGTCCAGATTTTTATTGAGTTTGATGGGTGGGATTGATTGTGGTGGAGTTTGGGTCCAGAGGGTCTGTAGTCTCTCTTG
Source organism: Notechis scutatus (assembly GCF_049901735.1). Taxonomy (NCBI): domain Eukaryota; kingdom Metazoa; phylum Chordata; class Lepidosauria; order Squamata; family Elapidae; genus Notechis; species Notechis scutatus. Next base: position 31,865 of record NW_028263018.1, on the reverse strand, counting down.
CAGGGCTGTAAGATAAGAAGAGAGAGCCATATCCCTGCTATCTAAGCAAAGGGAATGAGGATCCAGGCCTTGTAGGGTATCGGGTGGGGGGGCGACCCAAAAGGATCTCAAAGGGGGAAATACCTATGTCCTGTCTTGGTCAAGTTCTGATATAAAAAAGAGCAATTGGGAGCACTTGTGGCCAGGAGAGGTGTGTCTCCTGACAGAGTTTGCCCAGTAGGGTCTTCACCTCTTTGTTTGCTCTCTCCACGGCCCCTGATGATGTCAGACATAGGGCACATGGAGGTTTTGGGTAATGCCCAGAGCCTGGAATATGTGTGAGGACTTGTGCTATGAAGTGTTTTCCCCTATCCATGTCCAGAATGGTGGGGACCCAGACCCTAGGCACAATGTCCTTGAGGAGATGTCTGGCTGTTTCTAATTCAGTAGCATGGTGGCATGGGAAGGCCTCTACCCAGTGGGTTAGTTGGTCCTTGCAGACAAGAGCATATTGATACCCATTTGCCTTAGGTAGCTGTATATAATCCATTTGGATCTTTTCAAATGGTTTCTGTGCCCAGGGCCTTCCTCCTGCATGAATTGTTTTTCTGGAGTGGTATTATTTGCTTGGCAGGTTTGGCATGTCGTGGCTATTCTTGTAGCCTCACTATAGGCTCCAGGTGCATACCATACCCTCCTGATGGCATCTACCATAGCTTGTGTGCCACAATGTCCCTTTGTATGTAGTCTTTGGCAAATTAACCTAAGGAGGCGTCGTGGGGCTATAGGTCTGCCATCTGGGACTCTCCAAAAATCCTTGCTCAAAAACCTGCTGAATTTTTTTTCCCATTGTTCAGATTCCTCTTTATCTAGAAATTGTTTGTATGGTAGTTCTGGTTTCGTTGTTAAGGCTGGTGTCATGATGGTGTGAGGTAGAGGTTTGGTTGCCACCCATTTGGCTGTTGCATCTTCATATTGGTTTCCTTTTGTTATTGTAGTCATCTGTTTGGTGGGCTTTACAATGGATGACTGCTAGCACTTGTGGTAATTGGATGGCTTCTAGTAGTTTGGCTACTAATGGTGCATGTACTATCTGTTGTCCTACTGAAGTTAAAAACCCCGTTGTTTCCATAGAGCTCCTGTTGCATGGCAGACTCCAAAAGCGTATTTGGAATCTGTATAGATGTTAGTAGATTGGTTCCTTGCAGCTTTGCAAGCTTTAGTTAAAGCTATAAGCTCAGCTGCTTGGGTGCTGTGGGAGGGAGGAAGGGGGAAGCCCAGATGATTTCTTGTAGGAGACTACAGCTGCTCCTGTTACTCTTTTGTTCTCATGCATGTAGGAGGAACCATCTGTGAAGAGTTCAATGTCAGGGTTTCAAGGCAGGGTGCGGAAGGCAAACTCCATGCAGGTGCGGAAGGCAAACTCCGTGGGGTGGTTCGATTGTAATATCGGTTCTTTTAGCTTTTTTTTTTTCATATTTGTTTTGTGGCAATCTCATGTCTGTCTCTTTTGTAATTTATATATTTTTGTGTCTTTTGTCTGTTTGTTTTGCTTATTTAGTATGTCCTGTGTTTGTAAGGGTTTCCTTTTCTTATTTGTCTAGTTTTCTTAATTACTTAGGCTTTTGTCTATAGGGATTCTGTAATACCTTTCATTTGATTCCTTTTCCTATGTAAGTTTGTTTTATGGCTGGCCTGATGTTCCCTTGGGCTTTTCCTGTTTGAGTGACACTACTGTCTTCGTGAAGTTCCCTTTCCACAGAAGGAAGAAGGGAGGGAGGGAGGGAGGAGCTTATTACCTGGTGCCCGCAGGGAAAGGCGGCTTTATTCCTTGGTCCAAGAGAGCAAAAGATCCGCTTTCCTCGCAGCCCCGCCGCCACGCTTCATTCCTTCCCGGCCACACACGTGGATTCCCCCTCCCCGAACGACCCCAGCCAGGAGTTTGCAAAGCGCTTTAGCTCCTCCCCTTCCCGTCCAGCTCCCCTGATTCTCCTAAAGGGTGGAGAACCTGCCCACTCCGAGGTCCCCCTGCCTGCCCATTTCCCCCACCCCACATCCTGGGTAGGATGGGCAGCTGGACAGCGAGTCCATTGCTTCTTTGGCCCAGGCATTTGGAGAATCAGGCGGGAGAGAGAGGGGAGGAAACCCAAGGAAGGGAGGAGAGAAGGGAAGCGGTTGCAGAACAACACATCTAGGAGGGAATCCCCCTTTTGGAAGGAAAGGAGTAGGTAGGAAAAGGAGGCTGCCTTCTCCACTGAGTCTAACAAGACAGTCCTCAACTAACTTGTCTCCTCAAATGACGAACATTCACGATTTGTGCCATAATAATGAATAATGGCCACTTTGCAAATAGTTCTCAACTTAATGACCATCATTTAGTGTCCCTTGGAAGCTGCAACGGCCCCCCCAAAAGTGACTTAAGTCCGTGATTCGCGCTAAAGACCTTTGCAGAATTCCCCTGGTCACGTGATCCAAATTGAGGCATCAGGGAACTGAATCGCATTTATGACCTCTGCAGTGTCCAGAGGTCACGTGATCTCCTCTTGTGACCTTTCCACAAGCAAAGTGAATGGGGAAACCAGATTCACTTAACAACTGTAGCGAGAAAGGTCATAAAATGGAGCAAAATTCACTTTACCAAATGTTTCACTTAACAAAAGTTGGTGCTTCACTTTTTGTTGCAAATCAATTACTCTACAAAATATTTCTCCCAGTTAAAACAGCTCCAAGCCTAACGAAACTTGCTTCCAGTTTGCGGAGAAGGGGGTTCCTGGCGGATTCCCCATTTCCCCACTAGAATTGCACTTCCAAAGTTGTTGAAAGAAGGAAAAAGATCCTTCTGAACTCAAAGGCACTTCTGGTTTTCCTCACCTTTCCTGCTCCAGGCGCTTTGCCACATGTGCCCAGCCTCAAATTGAACATACTGAAGACAAGATTGTAAGGAAAAACTTTATTCCCCAGAAAAAGTAACACAAGGAATTCTCCTCAAAGCCTTTGCACCCCACCAATGCCCACTGGAGTGCTTTACACAGCGATTGCAACACAATTTACACGTTTCAGAGTCATGGAATATTCTCTCATCTCTCTTTATAGCAATTCCTTGCCTGTTTTACACTAAAATCTTAGCCTTCCTGCATACCAGTATATGTAACACAGAGCTTCGCCAAGCGATTTAAATCTATCCTAATATGTGCACAGAGAAACCTCAATAAGTTTGTCAATGTCGCTTTGGTAGTAATATAGCATAGCTTTCCATGATGTTTCCTATTTACAGCCTGCTTAAGGAGATAGAACAATGGGTGTTAACTAGAATGCGGGCAACTGCTCTCTTCTGATGCACTGGATGGCAGAGTTGGATGTGGAAGGCATGCTGTATTGATTTCAATAGTCCAGTTAGCTCTGCTGTTCAGGAGCACGGAATGAGACACAGATCCGTGTTGGGAAGCCCTTCCATACAGTACATTGGGCTGTTCAAAGAAGATCTGGTTAATTTATGCTGTTATGTGTGGTAGAAAGAACTAAGAGAAGAAAAAATGTTTATTGTTCTTTTTATGATGTGATTTCCAATAAAACTTCTTAGATGTGTATGTATAATAATGTATAATAATTGCCAGGCATGATATTTTTTTCCGATTAAAATCGAATTCCGATTTTTTCGAATTGCCGGGCGGTGCGAGCGGAGCCCGGGCAAGCTGTGGGCGTGCGCGGCGGTCGGGCGAGCGGCGGTCGGGCGAGCGGTGTGAGGGCCGGGCGAGCGGCGGAGCGCGGCGGCGGTCGGGCGAGGGCCGGGCGAGCGGCGGTCAGGAGGGCGATTTCTTGGTGCGCGTGGGGGTCTCTTTTGGCCGGCCCCTTTTTTTTTCTGAAGGGAATATCATGCCTGAATTGCATGAATTCAACTTAGATGCGTATGTATAATAATGTATAATTGCATACAGAATTGAATAGGATTGAATTGAAGAAAAATATCCTTTACCTGTGTATAGTCCCAATTGGGGCGGCTGCAGTTCAAAATAAAATAATTGTGACATGTTTGGCCAGCCAGAGAATTAAAGTGGCTTTTGGAATGGACTTAAAGCTGTGGGAAGCAGGTAGGAGTGGTTCGGACCCACAATTGCATTTGTGATTGGAACCACTCCTTGAGTTATCTCGCTGCTCTGAGAACTGCAAGTTGTACAAAGGAAGAAAACATGGAAAATTAAAGGGACAAAACCTCCCCAGGTCTGGAAATGCTGTGTGTGAGAATGTGTCTGTGTGTAATCATTTCCGGACCAGGGGATGAGATCCTCTAATAATAGTAAAAAAAAATTATTTAAACAATGGAGCTCATTGGCTCCCAGAAAAGAATTGTAAATACGCAAGCAGTCTGATTACAGTACAAATTTGTGAGTATGATGGTAAAAAGTTGGTGTAATTGTCTTGTGGGTTGACCCCCATCCCAGAGTAAAAGGAGAGGAAGAAGTAGCATATCCAAGGAAATGAGAAAAGTCCCATGGAGAAATTTGTGTGATTTACTGGAGAGAGAATTATTTTGTTGAAAGGATGTTGAGTGGAGAAAAGGGGTGAGATTTCTGTGTAGTATTTTAAACATCCCCCCCAATCTTGTCCTCGCTGGTTGTTCACTTTTTCCCTTTTAAAAGCAGAGGCAGGAGAGGTTTTGAACTTTTTCCACACTCGATGCATTCAAATGGTTTCTCCACTGTGTGGATTTTATTTTAGGAGGTAAAACTGCCCCTATCATTATAACATTTTCCACTCTCTAGGCATTTATAGGGTTTCTCCCCTGTGTAAATCCTCTTATGGGAAGTTAAGGGCATCGGAGATCCTGAAGCATTTTCCACACTGCACATTTATACGGCTTCTCTCCGGTGTGGATCCTCTTATGTAAGTTGAAATTGCCTTTTCTGTGAAGCTCTTTCTGCACATCTTGCAATGATATGGCTCTTCCCTGTATGGATCCTATTATGTAAGCTTAAACTGCTGCTTAAGCTGAAACTTTTTCCATACTCAAAGCATTCATGGGGTTTCTCCCAGTGTGGATTCTGCTGTGTACATTACAGCTTTTTTTTTTTTTTGCACTGATGCTCTTTCCACATGCGGCACTCATATGGTTTCTCCCCAGTATGGAGCCTTTTGTGGCAAGTGAGGCCCCAAAAATTGGTGAAACATTTGTCACACGTGGTGCACTTATAGGGCTTTTCACCTGTGTGGATTCTTTTATGGGTATTAAGGTGACTTTTTTGACTGAAGCACTTCCCGCACTTGGTGCATTGATTTGGTTTCCCTCCTCTGTGCATACTTGATGGGAAGTTAAGATGCTGGATGTACAGAAGCTCTTTCCACACTCCAGGCATTTCTACGGTTTCTCCCCTGTGTGGGTCCGTTTGTGGGCACGAAACTTATCAGAACGGGACAAGCGCTTTCAACATTGCAGGCACTGAAAGGGTTTCTCCCCCGTGTGGATTCTGCTATGTACGATATAGCTACTTTTTGCATGGAAGCTCTTCCCACACTCCATGCATTGAAATAGTTTTTCTCCCGTGTGGATCCGCTCGTGTGACTTAAGAAGAGCTTTTTGACTGAAGCTCTTTCCGCACTCCAGGCATTGAAAGGGTTTTTCTCCTGTGTGGATCCTCTCATGTGACTTAAGATGACCTTTTTGACTGAAGCTCTTTCCACACTGTAGGCATTGAAAGGGCTTCTCCCCTGTGTGGATTCTGTGATGGTCAGTAAGGGATACAGAGCGACGGAAGCTCTTTCCACACTCCATGCATTGAAATGGTTTTTCTCCCGTGTGGATCCTCTCGTGTGACTTAAGTTGACCTTTTTGACTGAAGCGGATTCCACACTCCAGGCATAGAAATGGTTTTTCTCCCGTGTGGATCCTCTCGTGTGACTTAAGATGACCTTTATCACTGAAGCTCTTTTCACAGTGCAGGCATTTATAAGGTTTTTCCCCTTTATGCATCCTATTATGTATGGTTAGAGAAGAGGTGTTGCTAAAGGTTTTTCCACACTCCAAGCATTCATAGGGTTTCTCCCCAGTGTGGGTTCTGCTATGTACGATACAGCTTCGTTTTGCACTGAATCTCTTTCCACACATGTGGCATTCATATGGTTTCTCCCCAGAATGGAGCCTTTTGTGGCAAGTGAGGCCCCCCAAATTGGTGAAGCATTTGTCACACTCGGTGCACTTATAGGGCTTTTCACCTGTGTGGATTCTTTTATGGGTATTAAGGTTACTTTTTTGACTGAAGCACTTCCCACACTCGCTGCATTGATTTGGTTTCCCTCCTCTGTGCATACTTTGATGGGAAGTTAAGATGCTGGATGTACAGAAGCTCTTTCCACACTCCAGGCATTTGTACGGTTTCTCCCCTGTGTGGGTCCGTTTGTGGGCACGAAACCTATCAGAACGGGAAAAGCGCTTTCCACATTGCAGGCACTGAAAGGGTTTCTCCCCCGTGTGGATTCTGCAATGTACGATATAGCTACTTTTTGCATGGAAGCTCTTTCCACACTCCATGCATTGAAATGGTTTTTCTCCTGTGTGGATCCGCTCGTGTGACTTTAGATTACATTTTTGACTGAAGCTCTTTCTGCACTCCGGGCATTGAAAGGGTTTCTCCCCTGTGTGGGTCTGTTTGTGGGCATGAAAGCCACCAGAACTGGCAAAGCGCTTTCCACACTGTAGGCATTGAAAGGGCTTCTCCCCTGTGTGGATTCTGTGATGGGCAGTAAGGGATTCAGAGCGACGGAAGCTCTTTCCACACTCCATGCATTGAAATGGTTTTTCTCCCGTGTGGATCCTCTCGTGTGACTTAAGATGACCTTTTTGACTGAAGCTCTTTCCACACTCCATGCATTGAAATAGTTTTTCTCCCGTATGGATCCTCTCGTGTGACTTAAGATGACCTTTATCACTGAAGCTCTTTTCACAGTGCAGGCATTTATAAGGTTTTTCCCCTTTATGCATCCTATTATGTATGGTTAGAGAAGAGGTGTTGCTAAAGGTTTTTCCACACTCCAAGCATTCATAGGGTTTCTCCCCAGTGTGGGTTCTGCTATGTATGATACAGCTTTGTTTTGCACTGAATCTCTTTCCATACATGTGGCATTCATATGGTTTCTCCCCAGAATGGAGCCTTTTGTGGCAAGTGAGGCCCCCCAAATTGGTGAAGCATTTGTCACACTTGGTGCACTTATAGGGCTTTTCACCTGTGTGGATTCTTTTATGGGTATTAAGGCTACTTTTTTGACTGAAGCACTTCCCACACTCGCTGCATTGATTTGGTTTCCCTCCTCTGTGCATACTTTGATGGGAAGTTAAGATGCTGGATGTACAGAAGCTCTTTCCACACTCCAGGCATTTGTACGGTTTCTCCCCTGTGTGGGTCCGTTTGTGGGCACGAAACTTATCAGAACGGGAAAAGCGCTTTCCACATTGCAGGCACTGAAAGGGTTTCTCCCCCGTGTGGATTCTGCAATGTACGATATAGCTACTTTTTGCATGGAAGCTCTTTCCACACTCCATGCATTGAAATGGTTTTTCTCCCGTGTGGATCCGCTCGTGTGACTTAAGATTACCTTTTTGACTGAAGCTCTTTCCGCACTGCAGGCATTGAAAGGGTTTCTCCCCCGTGTGGATTCTGCTATGTATGATATAGCTAATTTTTGCATTGAACCTCTTTCCACACTCCATGCATTGAAATGGTTTTTCTCCCGTGTGGATCCTCTCGTGTGACTTAAGCGGAGCTTTTTGACTGAAGCTCTTTCCACACACCGTGCAGTGATATGGCTTTCCCCCTGTATGCATCCTATTATGGCAAGTGAGGTCACTGGCACAGTGGAAGCTCTTCCCACATTCTAGACATTTATATGATTTCTTCCCAGTGAGGCTTTTTTTTTGGGAATTCGGTTCCTTGCTCTGAGTAATCCTCGTTCTACCCTCCCTGAGTTGATGCAACCTCTCCTCTCTGTGGAGGCTTTGATGAGAAGTAAGGGAGGCGCTGCTTCCGAAGCTTTTTTCCCTATTAATATACCGATGTTGCTTCCTCTCTTCGTGGCCCTTCTTATGTGAATTAAGATCACTTTTCTGACTGAAGGTCCTTCCACAATCCAGACATTTGTGTTGATCCTCTGCTTTGTGAATCTTTTTATGCAATGCAAGGGAACAGCTTGTACTGAAGCTTTCTGTACACTTTGTACAATTGTATGGTTTCCCTTCTACTATTCTTTCAAGTAGAGGAGGAGGAAAATTCCTTCCGGAGCATTGCCTGCTTTCATCTTGTTTCTCTCCAGCAGGGCTTTGGCAACAGTCACCTAATCCAGATTTACCTTGGAGTGTTTTGCCATACCTTGAACATATTTCTTTTTCATGACAATCATCTGTGTCCAATAAGACATTGATATCTGCACATGGTAAACCAGAGCAATTCTCCAGCTCCTCCGTTAACTGGTTTTCCTCTGAACTTTGCTTTCCATACAACTTTTCTGCAACTTCCTTTTTGTCTTTTGGCAAAGGTGCTGCTACCTCTTGGCCAAAATCCTCCATCTTCCATCTGTCACCTGCTTGCAACAATAGAAAAAGAAAAGTTAACACAAACTTAGATGCAAAAGGGATCAAGCACCACTGCTGTATTTGAACAGTACCAAACTTCCTCCCAAATCACATTGGTTCAAAAAATGATGTCAATCCTAAAGCCATTTTGGATCGTGTTCAGGTTTGGCACAGCGAGGCTGGGCAGAGCTGTGGGAATGGGAGGGGGGAGTAGAGATAGCTGGGCATGTGTAGCCAAAATAGAATTCTTTCCCCTGGGAACCAAGGATGTTCTCATCAGCACCTGGTGAGGCACATGAGGAAAACAGCTGGACTCGGACTGTGACCTAATTGGACCATGTGATGGATGAGTGGACTGGGGGGAAGAACTTTGATTTGGGGGATGGGGGAAACCGCTGGACCTTCAGAGTCAGTTTTTCACCAGCTGTGCCAAAAGGACTTGCCTAATAAATCTATACTTTGAGGAATCATCAAACCTCAGAGTTTTGATTCTTTTGGGTCTGTTACTTCGAACCCTGACACATGGTGCAATGCTTAGGATTAAGTTGATATAAGATTTTACCTTTGGCTCTCTCTTGTCCTCAGTGGTACAAAATGAAAACGTGAAAATCTTCGCTAAGATCATTTGAAATTTATTGGGCGAGAACTATTAGCTCTACTGCTTCAGATTTAGCTCAAAGGAAGCAGAAGGGACACTTAAAAGAGGCCTTCATTCATTCATTTGTTCATTTATTCATTACATTTATTGGCCTCCAGCTTGCCATAGGGAAACCCTTGATGCCTTATTATATTAAAAGGATAAAAATATATATAAACAATAGTGTACAAATACAAATACTCAGTTCTAAGTAAAAGACAATAGACTTGATGATGGAGAACCTATTGGTTAAATTTCAATCTGAGAAGGTAGAAATGTTGACGTCCTTGGACCTGGGAAATGAGCTTCAGCCTCATCTCCATGAAGAGGTTTTTCCTTGAAAAAAACTGGTTCTCAGTTACCCTGGGGTGTTCATTCCTCTTTATCCCAAAGGGGCTTTTTCTTAAGGCAACTGGACTTTCTTTTTTCCTTGAACATGTTTCCCTTCTCATCCAAGAAGCTTCTTCAGTTCTGATTGAACAATGGAGGATGGAAGGATTGATATTCCTTGCAGTCATCTGGACATAAGCACTCTTTCCGACTGGATGACTGCAAGGAGTATAAATCCTTGTGTTAAATCTGTGGATTCTTATCGGGCTCTTAAGTGTCATATAGTCATTATAGACCAAAAACAACAAAATGAAAGCAACTTCTAAAAAGCTTTATACAAAGTGGGACAGGCAGGATTGGAAAGAGGCTAGGATGGGAAACTTCATGTGGAATTGAAGGACATTTTATCAGACTAAGTAGGAGTAGAAATGTACAGAAGGATGCTCCAATCTATTGCATACATCAGACAAATTAAATATTTTATCTGAGCTGCTCACGTGCACCACCCAGGGGAAACCTGTCAGGGAACTGGTCAGTAGGTATCCAAATGAAGTCAGAGATGCTGACACAAACTTGATATAAATTAATGTTACATGTATGTATGTATGTATGCCTGCCACACACTGTAAATATATATTTACAGTAACATTTCATCCAGTTGGTCTGGAAAGTGTTGGACAGCTTCATCAGCACACCCAGCTTTACTTGTTGTTCGTAAGTTACAGTAATTATCATTTTCAGGATCGCGCAAACCAGCCATGACTGGCTCCAAAGGTGTCATGGTACTCTTCACCCGCTGTTCGCTTTAGCGTTTCAAAACGCTGCGTTAAAATGCTTCCCTAAATCGGATGAAGACTAACGGGACTTCTTTTTGGGATCGGATCATCAATCCAAAGCACAAGGAGCTGTTCTGTTTTTGAAAAGAGGTCTGTCCTATTTCTTGTGATTATGCCAATGGCTCCTGGAGCTGATTTAATCGCCTCTTTTATCTTTTCTTTACCCTTAAGGATCGTGCATATGGTGGAACAAGCCAGTCCTCCTCCTTTTTCTAAGGTCTTTACCTTCTTCTCCTCTCATGGGCTTTAATTATTTTCATTTTCAAGCCCAAATTGATACTTTTCCTTTGTTTCCTACCTCCATGTTGAGCCCGAGTAGAGCTTGGTTGCTTTCCTTGGGAAGACACTTCTAGCCTAAGAAAGAGTTGATGGAAAAGAACAGTATCTTGTCCTGGAGAGACAGAGAGAGAGAGGCTGGCTCAGAGCTGTTCAGTAAGATCAATGCTATGGTTCAGGGAGAAAGTGCTGTAGGGCATTAATATGTCTTCCTTCTCTGTCGACCATTTCTTGACAAAAGCATTTGACAGTCTTTTATTTACAGTACTGTATTAAACTGTGGTTTATATACTCCATCTTTGTGTTTAACCTGTTCCACTTGGTTATTTGTTCCCTTCCTGCACAGCATGTGCAAGATTGAATTTGATTCTTAGCAAATGGGAGAGACTGAATTGTGGAGGCCAGTACTCTCCTTACTGTCCATTTCTGAAGAAAAGCCAGGCTTCATAGAAAAGCATGAAAACCTGAGATAAATAGCTTGCAAATTTGAAAATCAGCACTTTAGAGAAGAATATAGCAACAAAAAGGGAATAATAATAAATGCTGGAGGACTTCACATGCATTAATTAAAAAAATATATTTTGCACTACTGTATCGTAACAGAATCCCTTACCTAAGGAGGCCACGTTCCTCTTGTTTTCCAGCATGACTTCTTGGTACAGGGCTTTTTGCTCAGAATCCAACAGGGCCCACTCCTCCACAGAGAAAAACACAGCTACATCCTCAAATGATACCAAATCCTGACACAGGGAGGGGGGAAAAAAACCACAACGTATTTCCATGAATATTCCTAACAATGAACACTTCAATGAATTACATGCTAGTCTTCTTCTTAAAGAAAAACCTCCACAGCTTCCAAGTAGGGCAAAGGAGCATGTAGGATATTAAATTTAGTATCTGGAAGAGTAAAGTCTACAATAGGCCAGAACACAATTGTAATTGATTAGAGTGCTGACTCATGCAGGATGCAATCTACGCTATGATTGGTTGCTGTAAGTAGAAAGGGGGCGTTTCCCTTTTTTCCCTCTTTTTTCCCCCTCTCTGTGTTCTGCATGATGCTTCAGATTTACCTCAGGATGTTCCTCTGTTTTCCTATCTTACATTCTTCCTTTTGTGGATGATGACAGATTGTTGTAAATTTGCACATTAAATATATTTATGATAATATAAAAGTCTCCAAGTCTATGTCAGTGTCTCCAACTTCATCTGGGCAGCTGCTGTGCTCTCTACAAAAGCCAAGCTTGGACTTTACTTTTTACTTTGGGCTTTCATGTTCACTGCTTTAAAAAAACCCAGAGTAAAGACCACACCTGGAATACCGAGTTCAGTTTTGGTTACCACATTAGAAAAAAGATGGGGAGACTTTGGAAAAAGTGCAACCAAGGATTAAAGGCTTTGAGAGTAAATGACACAAAAAACAGTTGCAGGAACTGGATATGGCCAGTCTAGAGAAAAGAAGGACCAGGGGAGACACAATAGCAGTTTTCCAGTATTTCTGGGGTGCCCCAAACAAGAGGGGGCTCAACTTATTTTCCAAAGCACCAGAAGGCAGGAGAAGAAACAGTGGATGGAAACTAATGGTGGATAAAGGCAACCTGGAATTAAGGAGAAACTTCATGACAGTGAGAACAATTAACTAATGGAAGGGTTTGCCTTCAGAAGTTGTGGGCTGGAGGTTTTTAAGGAGAGACTGGACACCCACTTGTCTGAAAGGTTATAGGGTCTCCTGCTTGAAACAGGGGGATGGACTAGAAGATCTCCAAGATCCCTTCCAATTGTGATATTCTGTTATTGGGAGATTGGCACATCTGGGGAGGGGAGGGGAGAATCCTCCTACCTGTGTTGGAAGCTCAGCCACTGTTGATCCTCCACTACAAAGAACTGGGGTTCCGGGAGATGAAGCCATGGCCACGAGAGGGTCTAGGAGAGGGGAACAAACAGCAAAGGAATAATTGGCTATCAAACATCCTAAGGATATTCTTGAGCATCCAGTGCAAAAGGCTGATTTTAGCCTATTTCTAGGCTAACTAGGGAACCCCCTTTAGGTGAGTCCTCTGCAGCCACAGCAACAATACACAGAAGCTCATTCTGGGTGAGAGGAAAACTGAAAGGTGTGGAAGGACCAGGGATTGGATTCAGAGGCAGATTATCTCAGCTATGTATGTGTGCATTAAAGGCAGAAATCTGTTATTCTCTGTTGCTATAATGTGCACCTTCCCTTATGAGATAATCAAGGAAGATTACAAAAACTCTTTTTTCACAGCTGGGACTTGAAGTGGGGAACTACTGGCCTTTTTTTGAGGGCTGGACTTCAATCCCAGAGTCCCTGAGCCAGCTGGCTGAGGAATTCTGGGACTTGAAGTCCACCAGTCATAAAAGAGCCATAACTTCCTCACCCCTGGGTTACATCTTGGGAGCTGTTGAGATATGTGGACTTCAACACACGTGGGGAATTCTGGGAGTTGAAACCCACAAATCACAAGGTTGCCAAGGTTGAGAAACAATGGCCCACAGGAAAAGAGCGACGCCTTTTGAAATGCACCCAAAATGCAGTTCAATTGAACGATGGGAACGAAGAAAGAAAGGCGGGCGAAGAGATGGAAGGGCGTCCGGAGGAGCCTTGAGCCGATGCTCTTTCCGGAAGGGGCTCGTCTTGAGCAGCTCCCCGAAACAGCAGCTCCAGGGAGGGATCGCCCCCCTTTTCTCCCCGCCGGTTTCGCAGCCCTTCAACTCCGAGCCTCCTGGATGTGAAACGGCCCCAGAGCAAAGGAAGCGACGGGAAACGGTCAGGAAGGGCCGGCAGAAAAGAAAGGAGAATAAGAATCATCACCCCCCCCCCCAGGAGAAAGTGGGGACGGCAGCAGCGATCTTAGCAGCGCCCCAAGAAGCTGCCTGGAAGGCTCACCTGTCCTGGCATTTCCCAGGAAAGAAGGGAGGGAGGGAGGGAGAGAAAGAAAGGGAGGGAGGAAGGAGGGAGCTTTCTACCTGGCTCTCAATAGGAAACACGCGGTTTCTTCCTCGACTGGAATCCGCTCTCCAAGAGATGCGGGCAGGAAAGGATCCGCGATCGCCGCCGGACACGCTTCCTTCCTTCCCGGCCAACGCACGTGGATCCCCCACCACGGAACGACCCCAGCCAGGAATTTGCAGAGCCCAAGCCGGAAACGCGTATAGCTCCTCCCATTTTCTACAGGGCGGAGAGCGGGGATCCCCTTGTCTGCCCGCAACCTTCTGCCCCGGGGGGAATCGGTCCCGCGTGGGAGGCTCAGCTGGGCAGGGAGTCCAGGGCTGCTTCGACCCTGGCAGCCAGAGAACCAGGGGGGAGAGGTTGGGGACGGGAGCAGGAAGGGGATGCGGAGCATTAAAGTGAAGGAGCGAGTTGCCCTTTAACAGAATAACAGGTGTGTGAGGGACCTTGGAGGTCTTCTAGTCCAACCCCCAGGCAGTCAGAGAAAGGGGAGAGAGGGAGGGGACAAAGATCGGCAGGAAAAGGAGCTTCTCTTATCCACTTAGCGTAGTCCTCAACTTACAACTTCCTTCCTTCAATGACTAACAGTCATGATTGTGCCCTAGTAACAAACAATCAATGGCTGCCTTACACGTAGTCCTTGATTTATGGTCATTGGTGTAGTGGTCGAAGCTACAACAGCATTGAAGATACTGACTTTTTCGCACTAAAGATGGGTGAAGCCTCCCCATTTGTGCATTTTGCCATGTCCCATAGGACATTTGGGGTTCTGAAACAAGCTGAAGCACTTATGCCTTGATTCTAAGTTTACCCTGTTAAGTGGATCTCCAGGGATCCTTCTATTTAGACCAGGGATGGGGCGCCTTGACCATTTTCTGCTTGGTGGACTTCAACTGCATAAGTTGGGGCATTCATAACAAAGAAGCACAATCAATATCGTATCTCAGACTAGAAATCAGTTAAATACAACCAAGGTTAAAGGTGGTACAGACACACAGCGCCATCCCTCCATCCCTTTTGACACAACTCTCGAGTCTCTTATTAATCCAATAGTTCATTTTCTTCCATCACTTTCTCCCAGTGAAGAGCTCACTGGAGATCCTGCTTGTCTTTGTTCTGGCCTGACTTTCTCCACATGGGTGTAGTAGATCCACTGCTTGATTCCTTCCAACATTAGGGAAATATAGGGAGTCAACACCTAAAGTCACTTCTGGTTCTGAAGTTCTTTCTACACTCCACACACTGATGCAGCTTCTCCCCTGTGTGGATTCTTTTGTGGAGTGTAAGACTGCAAACATCTTTGAAACTCTTTCCACACTCGATGCATTTAAACGGTTTCTCTCCTGTGTGGATCCTATTGTGGTAGGTAAGACTGCCACTATCATTATAACATTTTCCACACTCCAGGCATTTATAGGGTTTCTCCCCTGAGTGAAGACTTCTATGGTACCTGAGTGAACGATTATGTCTAAAGGTTTTTCCGCACTCATGACATGTATATGGTTTCTCCCCAGCGTGGATCCTCTTGTGGCTACCAAGATAACTACTTCTTCTGAAACCCATGCCACGCTCTGTGCACTTATAGGGTTTCTCCCGTGTGAATCCTTGTATGGATCTTCAGTGCTCTAGAATCAGTGAAATGTTTCCCACACTGCTGGAACTGATATGGTTTCTCCCCAGTGTGGGTCCTGCTATGTACGATATAGCTACTTTTTGCACTGAAGCTCTTTCCACAAGTGTGGCATTCGTATGGTTTCTCTCCAGTGTGGACCCTTTTGTGGCAAGTGAGGGGCCCCGAATTGGTGAAGCATTTTTCAGTGCACTTATAAGGCTTTTCACCTGTGTGGGTCCTGTTATGGACAGTAAGACTGCAAACATCTTTGAAACTCCACACTCGATGCATTTAAACGGTTTCTCTCCTGTGTGGATCCTATTGTGGTAGGTAAGACTGCCACTATCATTATAACATTTTCCACACTCCAGGCATTTATAGGGTTTTTCCCCTGAGTGAAACCTTCTATGGTACCTGAGTGAACGATTATGTCTAAAGGTTTTTCCGCACTCATGACATGTATACGGTTTCTCTCCAGTGTGGATCCTCTTGTGGATACCAAGGCAACCACTTGTCCTGAAACTCATGCCACACTCCGTGCACTTAAAGGGTTTCTCCCCTGTGTGGATCCTTGTATGGATCCTCAGTGCTCCAGAATCACTGAAGCATTTTCCACACTCCTGGCACTGATAAGGTTTCTCCCCAGTGTGGGTCCTGCTATGTATGGCATAGCTATTTTTTGCACTGAAGCTGTTTCCACACGTGCGGCATTCGTATGGTTTCTCTCCAGTGTGGAGCCTTTTGTGATGAGCAACGGACCGCAAATCAGTGAAGCATTTGTCACATTCAGGGCACTTATAAGGCTTTTCACCTGCGTGGGATCCTTTTTATGGACAGTAAGACTATATGGATTACTGAAGCTCTTCCCACAATTGGTGCATTGATACGGTTTCTCTCCACTGTGGATTCTTCTGTGTGATGTTAGATGATCGCATTTACGGAAGCTCTTTCCACACTCCAAGCATTTGTACGGTTTCTCCCCTGTGTGGCTCCGTTCATGGACATGAAGGCCACCAGAAGTGGAAAAGTGCTTTCCACACTGCAGGCATTGAAAGGGCTTCTCCCCTGTGTGGATTCTGTGATGGGCAGTCAGGTTTGAAGAGCTATAGAAGCTCTTTCCACACTCCATGCATTGAAATGGTTTTTCTCCCGTGTGGATCCTCTCGTGTGACTTAAGATGACCTTTATCACTGAAGCTCTTTTCACAGTGCAGGCATTTATAAGGTTTTTCCCCTTTATGCATCCTATTATGTATGGTTAGAGAAGAGGTGTTGCGAAAGGTTTTTCCACACTCCAAGCATTCATAGGGTTTCTCCCCAGTGTGGGTTCTGCTATGTACGATACAGCTTTGTTTTACACTGAATCTCTTTCCACATATGTGGCATTCATATGGTTTCTCCCCAGAATGGAGCCTTTTGTGGCAAGTGAGGCCCCCCCGAACTGGTGAAGCATTTGTCACACTCGGTGCACTTATAGGGCTTTTCACCTGTGTGGATTCTTTTATGGGTATTAAGGTAACTTTTTTGACTGAAGCACTTCCCACACTCGGTGCATTGGTTTGGTTTCCCTCCTCTGTGCATACTTTGATGGGAAGTTAAGATGCTGGATGTACAGAAGCTCTTTCCATACTCCAGGCATTTGTACGGTTTCTCCCCTGCGTGGGTCCGTTTATGGACATGAAAGTTATCAGAACGGGAACAGCGCTTTCCACATTGCAGGCATTGAAAGGGTTTCTCCCCCGTGTGGATTCTGCTATGTATGATATAGCTACTTTTTGCACAGAAGCTCTTTCCACACTCCATGCATTGAAATGGTTTTTCTCCCGTGTGGATCCTCTCATGTGACTTAAGATGACCTTTTGACTGAAGCTCTTTCCGCACTGCAGGCATTGAAAGGGTTTCTCCCCGTGTGGATTCTGCTATGTATGATATAGCTAATTTTTGCATTGAAGCTCTTTCCACACTCCATGCATTGAAATGGAGAATAAGAATCATCTCCCCCAGGAGGAAGTGGGGATGGCAGCAGCGATTTAGCAGTGCCCCAAGAAGCTGCCTTGAAGGCTCACCTGTCCCGGCATTTCCCAGGAAAGAAGGGATGGAGGGAAGATAGAAATAAAGGGAGGGAGGAAGGAGGGAGCTTTTTACGTGGCTCTCAATAGGAAACACGCGGTTTCTTCCTCAACTGGAATCGCTCTCCAAGAGATGAGGGCAGGAAAGGCTCCGCTGGCCAGGCTTCCTTCCTTTCCGGCCAACGCACGTGGATCCCCCTCCCCGGAATGACCCCAGCCAGGAATTTGCAGAGCCCAAGCCGGAAACGCGTGTAGCTCCTTCCATTTTCTACAGGGCGGAGAGCGGGGATCCCCTTGTCCGCCCCCAACCTTCTGCCCCGGGGGGGAATTGGTCCCACGTGGGAGGCTCAGCTGGGCAGCGAGTCCAGGGCTGCTTCGCCCCAGGCAGCCAGAAAACCAGGGGGGAGAGGGAGGGGACGAGGCCCAGGGACGGGAGCAAGAAGGGGATGCGGAGCATTAAAGTGAAGGAGCGAGTTGCCCTTTAACAGAATAACAGAGGTGTGAGGGACCTTGGAGGTCTTCTAGTCCAACCCCTAGGCAGTCAGAGAAAGGGGAGAGAGGGAGGGGACAAAGGTCGGCAGGAAAATGAGCTTCTCTTATCCACTTATCCATAGTCCTCAACTTACAACTGACTCCCTTCAATGACTAACAGTCATGATTGTGCCCTAGTAACAAACAATCAATGGCTGTCTTACAAATAGTCCTTGACTTATGGTCATTGGAGTAGTGGTGGAAGCTACAACGGCATTGAAGATACTGACTTTTTCGCACTAAAGACGGGTGCAGCCTCCCCATTTGTGCATTTTGTCATGTCCCATAGGATATTTGAGGTTCTGAATCAAGCTGAAGCACTTATGCCTTGATTCTAAGTTTACCCTGTTAAGTAGATCTCCAGGGATCCTTCTATTTAGACCAGGGATGGGGCGCCTTAATTTAAGCAGGAAATACAGCTGGTTGGTTGACAGGAGATACAGTAAGGAAAGTACCAAAATAGCCATGCACCAATAAAGGCTTTTAGCAAGCCTGTTGTGGTTTCTCTGTCACCCTTCCCTACACTCAGGACAGATTTCCTTTCTTTCAGCCATTTCAGTGGAAGAATCCAGATGTCCACCCTCCCTTATCAGAGAATCAGGGAAGATGACAAAAACTCTTTTTTCCCAGCTGGGACTTTCCCTTTGAAATAGCCTAGAGCAGAAGTGGGGAAGTATGGCCCCTTTTAGGACTGGTGGACTTCAACTCCCAGAACTCCTGACACAGCTGGCTCAGGAGCATGTCATCAAGTTGCCACGGTTGAGAAACAATGGCCCACAGGAAAAGGGTGATACCTCTTTAAATGCAGACAAGGCTTTAAAAACACCGTTAAATGAAACAGTGAAAAGGAATTCAGGAATGAAAGAAACTCCGGCAAAGTCCATCCTGAGGATGAAAGGGCATCGGAAGGAGCCTTGGCCCGATGCTCTCTCCGGAGGGGGCTCGTCCAGAGCAACCCCCCCAAACAGCAGGTCCTGGGAGGGATCGCCCTCTTTCCCTCCGGCCGCTTTAGCAGCCATTCAACCCCGAGCCTTCTGGACCTGAAACAGCCCCAGAGGGGAAAGAGAAAGTGCCGGGAAACGATCGGGAAGGGCCGGCAGAATCATCTCCCCCAGGAGAAAGTGGGGACGGCAGGATCAATCTTAGCAGCGCCCCAAGAAGCTGCCTTGAAGGCTCACCTGTCCAGGCATTTCCCCAGGTGGGAAAAGGGAAGGAAGGAAGTGTCGAAAGGTGTCAAAATGCGCAGGGTGGTTAGATTGTATTACTGGTTCTCTTTTAGCTTTATAATGGTTTTGTTTTTTTTTCATATTTGTTTTGTGGGAATCTCCTGTCTGTCTCTTTTGTAATTTATATTTTTTTGTGTGTCTTGTCTGTTTTGCTTATTTGGTATGTCCTGTGTTTGTAAGGGTTTCCTTTTCTTATTTGTCTAGTTTTCTTAATTACTTAGGCTTTTGTCTATAGGGATTCTGTAATACCTTTTATTGGATTCCTTTTCCTATGTAAGTTTGTTTTATGGCTGGCCTGATGTTCCCCTTGGGCTTTTCCTGTTTGAGCGACACCACTGTCTTCATGAAGTTCCCTTTCCACAGAAGGAAGAAGGGAGGGAGGAACTTCTTACCTGGCGCCCGCAGGGAAAGGCGGCTTTATTCCTCGGTCCAAGAGATGCAAAAGATCCGCTTTCCTGGCAGCCCCTCCGGCCAGCTTCCTTCCTTCCCGGCCACGCACGTGGATTCCCCCTCCCCGAACGACCCCAGCCAGGAGTTTGCAAAGCGCTTTTAGCTCCTCCCCTCCCCCCGATTCTCCTAAAGGGTGGAGAACGCCGCCCACTCCGAGGTCCCCCTGCCTGCCCATTCCCCCTCCCCCTGCTCCTGGGTAGGATGGGCAGCTGGACAGCGAGTGCATCGCTTCTTTGGCCCAGGCATTTGGAGAATCGGGCGGGAGAGAGAGGCGAGGAAACCCAAGGAAGGGAGGAGAGAAGGGAAGGGGTTGCAGAACAACACATCTAGGAGGGAATCCCCCTTTTGGAAGGAAACTGGAGTAGGTAGGAAAAGGCGGCTGCCTTCTCCACTGAGTCTAACAAGACAGTCCTCAACTAACTTGTCTCCTCAAATGACGGACATTCACGATTTGTGCCATAATAAAGAATAATGGCTGCTTTGCAAATAGTTCTCGACTTAATGACCATCATTTAGTGTCCCTTGGAAGCTGCAACGGCCCCCCCAAAAGTGACTTAAGTCCGTGATTCGCGCTAAAGACTGTGGTAATATATTTTATTAATCATTTTATCATTTTCTGTAAGGCCTTTGAATACTAGCAGTAAGTCTAGGGAGATGTGGGCATTCTTGGTGGGGGTAGGAATACCTTTGCTCATGAGTGTCTCATCCTGTTTGATTCTGCAAGTTTAGAAGGAATAGGAAAATGGGTGAAAGTTCAAGGTACACAGTTGTGCTTTCTCATGGGACTTTCCAAACTTTCCCATGAGACTTTCCGTGGCTGTATGATCTCATCCTAGCAAGGTAACATCTGGGACTTTCCAAGATTGTGTGTTCTCATGCTGGTGAAGTAATCTCCTGTTGAGGTCATTGTTTTCTGAATATGCAGACTGTATATTTGCTTGTGTTTTTTTCTCAATAAATACTGCTACCTGAGTTCACTCAGGGCTGGCATTTTCTCAAGACATTTCCCTGTGTCTCATTTTCGAATGTCAGTCCACCATAAATGGTGACCCGACGTGATAGCTTGGAAGGCTATCGTTTCCCGCATCCTATACTCATCGTCGCGGACGTCGACTGGGCCCTCATCTTCTTCGCTGGACGAAGATAGATTCTTTCGTGAGTATGGGGGAGATCTCTCGAAGGCTCAGAAAGAGCACATCAGGGAATTGAGAGGGATCATTGGGAATAGTTTTGGATTTGGAATTGGCAGTAGGGGTTGTGCTGTAGGAAGAAAGAAATTGAGGACTTACTACAGTATGTTTGGAAAAATATTAAGTCATATCCGGAGGGAGGTAGTATTAAAGTAGAGTCCTGGAAAAAGATAGGAAATTTTTGCACGAGGAACCTCGTGCCCCTTCTTCAATTTTGTTAACCTGGAGGGTGATTATGGATGCGTTAGCTACTTATGAACAACCGCTCCTAGCACCCCAAGAAGGTTTGCCGCTTTACCATGCGGTACGTTTGTTGCCGCCAACGGCACCTCCAGATAAATCTGGGGGGCTGTCTGGCGCTAGAAATACTTTGTCAGAGGATAAGAGTTTACCTTTAAGGGTTCAGGTGGATGCAGTTACTGCAGCTATTCAAGAAGCAAAGAATAGAGGGAACTATCAGGAGATGATTTGGTGGAGTTTGGAGTAGAAGTTCAACTTAATCCAGTGGAAATTGTCATGGACGCTGCGTTGAATCCGCAGCGGAGTGGAAGCCTTTACCTCTCAGGATTTTGAGGGAAGTTAAGCAAGCAGCAAAAGAATATGGTGTTAGATCGCCATATACTCAGGCATTGTTAGAAGCAGTTGGTTATGGAAATAAAATGATTCCGGCTGACTGGAAAGCTCTGTTGAATATGATTTTAACTCCAGCTCAATATTTGGTGTTAGATCAGAAATGGAGACAGCTGGCAGTCCAGAGGGGAACAGCAAATGTTACCCCAGATCAGCTTTACGGAGCTGGTAATTTTACAACAGTGGAACAACAGAGAGATGGTATGCCTGATGAGGGGTTCGTCTTCTCCCACAATTAATTTTTCAAGCCATAGGGCTCTCCTGACGGCGAAGGTGGTGAGAAGACCTTTACTAACATCAAACAAGGGAACAATGAACCCTATGAAAATTTCATTAGCAGACTGAAATTGGCTATTGAAAGACAAATTGATAATCAATTCGCCCAGAAAGAGTTGCTTTTTAAGTTAGCAGTAGAACAAGCTAACACAGATTGCAGAAAGATCTTAAATCCACTTGTAGCAAGTGGAGAGCGAGAAATCATGGATTTGATTAATGCATGTAGGAAGGTTGGGAGTCAGTCTTTTAACATGGAAACTTTAGCTCTGGCTTTACAAGCAGGACATGCTCAAAAGGGGAATTGTTTCAATTGTGGGAAGCCTGGACATTTTAAAGCGCAATGTCGGGCTCCTGGAGGAGGTCAAAGTCAGCAAAATAAGAGATCAATGGGACAGGGTGTTCGTCCTAAATCAGTGTGCCCAAAATGTAAGAAAGGATACCATTGGGCATATCAGATGCTCCTACAATTTTTACTGATGGAGGGAAAGTTTTTGGTGCTTGTGTTTGGAAAGATAAATCTGGAATTTGGCATACAAAAGTGACTTCAGAGCAGAAGTCTGCCCAGCAGGCAGAACTTGCTGCTGTAGTTTTGGCTTTTCAAAATTTTCACAATCAGGATTTTAATTTAATAGTGGATTCATTGTATGTGTATAATTTGTTACCCTTTGTAGCAGGTTCTTATTTGTCTCCTGGAATATCACCTGATATTTTAAGATTGCTTTGCTGTTACAAGGATGTTTGGAGCAGCGTGTGAATGTGTGTTTTGTTGCTCACATGCCACGCTCAAGACCATGTTAACTAAAATAAATAAAAAAGGAGGGAAGCTCCTGGGGCTTCCGAGCGATTCAAGATCAATTAAATCTAGCTTTATATACTTTACATTTTTAAATTTGTCTGGTAACCCCTGCGAGTGCGGCCAGCAGGCATTTTTCTTCTCCTTCTACAGATGCGGTGAGACCTCGGGTGTTGGTGCGGTTCCTTCCGGATCCGGCATGGGTTCCTGCTGAGCTGATAACGTGGGGACGTGGTTATGCAGCAGTTGAACATCTTGGTCAAATTCGGGGTTCCTGGTCGGTGTGTTCGACCGGATCATTCGCAGGCACCTGTGAAGGAAGTTTCGAACAGCAGGATGGCGCATCTGTGGTTCCTGATCCTGCTGATTCTGCCTAATTTGTCCTGGGCTGCTCGGGTGCGGAGAGAGCAGCGACAGCATGTTCAGCGTGCCGGAGATTTGGGCGATGATTTGTGGACAGATAATAATTACATTAAAGATTTGCGCACAACTGCCAAAAACTTGAACATCACCAATTGTTGGTTGTGTATGCACCTTCCTGGGAGAGTGGGAGAAGGACTGACTCTACATGGAGTTCCATTTAATCGGTCTACTTTGCAGACCGGAAAGCATAACATTTCATATGCCATCAACTTCACGGTCAAGGTGAAGACTGCACTGCAGTCTCCAGCACATTTATGTTTCCAAAACATTACAAACTCACAATTCTTGGGGAATCATAGTGTCTGCAATTACACTATTATGGACAAATGGTTCAGAGAACAACATAACTTGGGTAAATGGGAAAATGAGTCTGACGATTTGGCCAGTATCAATATCTAGACATGAAACAGCTGATGCAAGCGGCAAGTCAACAAGGTTATGTACAGCTGGAAGGGTTTTGGTTTTTATGCGGACTGTGGGCATATCGACAAATCCCTGCAAATTGGTCAGGGACATGTACTTTGGGGTTTGTCATTCCGGTTATCTATAAGTTAGATACATTACCTCCTGATGTTCGGATCCCGAAATCGCCGGGAATTGGATTCGGTCTAACCATGGGAGGTAATCTATGGACACAAATTTCGAGGTCTTATCCCGCCTTTGGGAATTGCTATGAACTATAGGGATATTCATATTTTAAATAATTTTACTGTTGCTATGTTTAATGATACTATAAAGAATATTAAGATGATTAATGTAGAAATGTCTGAAATTCGTAAAGTTACTTTGCAAAATCGATATGCTTTAGATATTATGTTAGCTGCCAAAGGAGGAGTTTGTGCTTTAATTCATTCGCATTGCTGTGTTTTTATACATAATTATGAGCCAAACATTACAAAGACTGTTCAGGACATGGAAGCTCGTATTGCTCAGCATCAATCTGGAGCCGATGGGTTTAATGCATCATTCTGGGACAGTCTGTGGTCCTGGCTTCCTGATGGATCATGGTTTCGCTCCTTATTGCAAGGGGTTGTTATTATTATTGCTATATGTATCTTATTATGTTGTTTTATTCAATGTATTCCTAATCTATTACAAATGTGTACTTCAGTTTTCCGGCGTGTGGGATCAGGTCATGAGGGAACTGTGTACTATGCCACTAAACACCCCTATCTTTGAATAAATAAAAAAGGAGGGAATGTGGTAATATATTTTATTAATCATTTTATCATTTTCTGTAAGGCCTTTGAATACTAGCAGTAAGTCTAGGGAGATGTGGGCATTCTTGGTGGGGGTAGGAGTACCTTTGCTCATGAGTGTCTCATCCTGTTTGATTCTGCAAGTTTAGAAGGAATAGGAAAATGGGTGAAAGTTCAAGGTACACAGTTGTGCTTTCTCATGGGACTTTCCAAACTTTCCCATGAGACTTTCCGTGGCTGTATGATCTCATCCTAGCAAGGTAACATCTGGGACTTTCCAAGATTGTGTGTTCTCATGCTGGTGAAGTAATCTCCTGTTGAGGTCATTGTTTTCTGAATATGCAGACTGTATATTTGCTTGTGTTTTTTCTCAATAAATACTGCTACCTGAGTTCACTCAGGGCTGGCATTTTCTCAAGACATTTCCCTGTGTCTCATTTTCGAATGTCAGTCCACCATAAAAGACCTTTGCAGAATTCCCCTGGTCATATGATCCAAACTGAGGCATCAGGGGACTGAATCGCATTTATGACCTCTGCAGTGTCCAGAGGTCACATGATTTCCTCTTGCGACCTTTCCACAAGCAAAGTGAACGGGGAAACCAGATTCACTTAACAACTGTAGGGAGAAAGGTGATAAAATGGAGCAAAATTCACTTTTACCAAATGTTTCAATTAACAAAAGTTGGTGCTTCACTTTTTGTTGCAAATCAATTACTCTACAAAATATTTCTCCCAGTTAAAACAGCACCAAGCCTAATGAAGCCTGCTTCCAGTTTGTGGAGAAGGGGGTTCCTGGCGGATTCCCCATTTCCCCCTCAAGAATTGCACTTCCAAAGTTGTTGAAAGAAGGAAAAGGATCCTTCTGAACTCAAAGGCACTTCTGGTTTTCCTCACCTTTCCTGCTCCAGGCGCTTTGCCACATGTGCCCAGCCTCAAATTGAACACATTGAAGACAAGATTGTAAGGAAAAACTTTATTCCGCAGAAAAAGTAACACAAGGAAATCTCCCTCAAAGCCTTTGCACCCCACCAACGCGCACTGGAGTGCTTTACACAGCGACTGCAACACAATTTACACGTTTCAGAGTCATGGAATATTCTCTCATCTCTCTTTACAAGCAATTCCTTGCCTGTAAAAGGAAGTAAACGAAGATAGGATAAGAAACTATTTAGATGCAATGAAGGATAAAGCAATGGGGAAGAAATGGAAGAATTATTAAACAAAGACATTACTTGGTTCGAATTGAAATCAGCAATAGAGAACCAGAAAAACAACAAATCCCCGGGACCAGATGGGATCCCAGGGGAGCTGTACAAGGCAACAGCAGAATAGGACCTCTTATGGTGGAAGTTTTTAATGACATCTTATTGGCAGCCAGGATGCCGGACTCATGGAAGAGGGCATTGATTTAGCTGATCCCGAAGGAGGATTCGGACCCCCGATATATACAAAATTATAGGCTGATTTCTTTGCTAAATACTGACTACAAAATATTTACTTCTATTATAGCAAGTAGACTAAAAAGAATTTTAAATGAGCTTATATATGAAGACCAAAATGGATTTCTCCCGACCAGACAAATCAGGAATAATTTAAGAATAGTATTAGATGTTTTAGAATTTTACGAAGCCCACCCCGAAAAACAAATAGCACTTATGTTTTTAGACGCAGAGAAGGCCTTCGATAACTTAAATTGGCAATTTTTAATCCAAAAAAATTATAATATGAATTTAGGCACCAAATTTGAAAACATTATAACAACCATTTATGATACACAACTAGCGAATATTATAATAAACGGGGGAATATACCCGCCCAATAAAAATAGAAAAAGGAGTCAGACAGGGTTGCCCACTCTCACCCCTGCTCTTCATATTATTGCTAGAAGCATTATTAACACGAATTACACAGAACCCAGACATAAAAGGATTAAAGGTTAAGAAAGAAGAATATAAGTTGCAAGCGTTTGTGGATGATATGATTTTTTTCATTGAAGAACCAATAGAAAGAGGACAAAAATTGATGAATGAATTAGAACAATTTGGAGCAGTAGCAGGGCTAAAAATTAATAGGAAGAAAACAAAATTAATGACTAAAAATTTAACAGGAAAACAGAAATTAGAACTAGAAGAAGTTATGGGACTACAAGTGATAAAGAAAGTGAAATACTTAGGAATATGGTTGACAGCACATTGTAAGACACTAAAGGAAAACAATTATGACAAATTAATGCAACGGGTAAAGGATTTAGAAACACGGGGCAAACTGCAACTGTCACTATTAGGCAGGATTGCTGCTATTAAAATGAATATTCTTCCAAAATTCCTCTATATATTTCAGACGATTCCAATTAAAGTACACAAAAAGTTTTTTGAAGAACTTAACAAAATAATTGCAAATTTCATCTGGCAAGGGAAAAAACCTAGAATAAACTTAAAGGCAATGCAGGATATGAAGAGCAGGGAAGGGCTGGCACTCCCAAATTGGGAGTTGTATTATAGTGCGGCCTCTTTTGTATGGTTGAAGGAATGGGTGAATTTAACCAATAAGAGACTATTACTCTTAGAAGGCCATGACTTACAGAGCGTGTGGCATGCTTTTTTATGGGATATTGGGAAAACTAACCAGAAATATTTTTACAGACACTTAATCAGAGATTCATTATTGACTAATTGGAAGAAAATATGGAAAAAACACTGCTTAAAGATACCAATCTGGATCTCAACAAGGGAGGCGATGATCCACCCAAATAATCTGGATATTACTAAAATGATTAAATATAGACTTATTGGATACGCAAGGAAATCTGAAATCGTGGCAAGACCTTTAGGATCAGGGATTAAAAATTGACTGGTGGGCATATCTTCAAATTCAAAGTAGATACAAACAGGATAAGAAAGAATTTGGAATTAATAATAAACTCCAGCAATTGGATAAAATTGTATTAGGATCAGGCAAAAAAAAAATTATAATTATTTATTAGAGATAGAATTAGAGGAAGAAATTGTAAAAGGGAATATGATAGCATGGAGTAGGAATATAGTACATAGTATCCCCTTAACAGAATGGGAAAAGGTCTGGGGTAGGAATAACAAAATCACAAATTCGGTACCATACAAAGAAAATTCCTATAAAATGTTTTACAGGTGGCACCTTCCTCCTTCGAGATTAGCGAAGATGCACCTCAATATGAGTCCAAACCGCTGGAAATGCAAAAAAAAAAAAAAAAGAGAGGGAACTTTCTTCCATATGTGGTGGTCTTGTACAGAAACTCAAAAATATTGGCAGAAAATTAGAAATTGGCTGGAGGAAATGACAAGAGAACAGATTGAATTTAAACCAGAGTCCTTTCTATTAGGGATCTTTGATAAACAACTACCCAAAAAAGTGAAATATATAATATATATTTTGACAGCGGCCAGATTGGCTTTTGCACAATATTGGAAATAGCCTAATGTTCCACTAGAGGGGATGATTATTCAAAAAATTACAAGTTGTGCAGAAATGGACAAATTAACCTTGGCATTAAAAGATAAAGACACTTCAATATATTTCGACAGCTGGAAGTGCTGGTACAAATGGATAGACCAAAGATAGATTTCACACTAAAAGTCAAAAGAAGATATGATAGAATTGTAGTGGTGATATACAGATATATGTAACAATTAATTGCGAATATGGCATAAAATAAGGATAAAAAGGAGGTCTCACAAACTGTTGAAGATGAAAATGTTTTTAATTGTTTCTATATTTTACTTTCTATTCTTTTTTTTCCTATTTTCTTTTTCTCTCTTACATTTATGTATGTGTTGTTGGTCTATTTTAATTGTAAAATCAATAAAGTGTATTTTTTTTAAAAAAAAGGGGAGGCAGGAGGAGGGGGGCGAGTGAGGCTTTTAAACTCTTTCCACACTCGATGTATTCAAATGGTTTCTCCACTGTGTGGATTCTATTTTAGGAGGTAAGACTGCCACTATCATTATAACATTTTCCACACTCTAGGCATTTATAGGGTTTCTCCCCTGTGTGAATCCTCTTATGGGAAGTTAAGGGCATCGGAGATCCTGAAGCATTTTCCACACTCTGCACATTTATACGGCTTCTCTCCGGTGTGGATCCTCTTATGTAAGTTGAAATTGCCTTTTTCTGTGAAGCTCTTTCTGCACATCTTGCAATGATATGGCTCTTCCCCTGTATGGATCCTATTATGTAAGCTTAAATTGCTGCTTCTGCTGAAACTTTTTCCATACTCAAAGCATTCATGGGGTTTCTCCCAGTGTGGATTCTGCTATGTATATTACAGCTTTTTTTTTTTTTGCACTGAAGCTCTTTCCACACATGCGGCATTCATATGGTTTCTCCCCAGTATGGAGACTTTTGTGGCAAGTGAGGCCCCATGAATTGGTGAAACATTTGTCACACATGGTGCACTTATAGGGCTTTTCACCTGTGTGGATTATTTTATGGGTATTAAGATGACTTTTTTGACTGAAGCACTTCCCACACTTGGTGCATTGATTTGGTTTCCCTCCTCTGTGCATACTTGATGGGAAGTTAAGATGTTGGATGTACAGAAGCTCTTTCCACACTCCAGGCATTTCTACGGTTTCTCCCCTGTGTGGGTCCGTTTGTGGGCACGAAACCTATCAGAACGGGAAAAGCGCTTTCCACATTGCAGGCACTGAAAGGGTTTCTCCCCCGTGTGGATTCTGCTATGTACGATATAGGTATTTTTTGCACTGAACCTCTTTCCACACTCCATGCATTGAAATGGTTTTTCTCCTGTGTGGACCCTCTCGTGTGACTTAAGATGACCTTTTTGACTGAAGCTCTTTCTGCACTCCAGGCATTGAAAGGGTTTCTCCCCTGTGTGGGTCTGTTTGTGGGCATGAAAGCCACCAGACCTGGCAAAGCTCTTTCCACACTGTAGGCATTGAAAGGGCTTCTCCCCTGTGTGGATTCTGTGATGCGCAGTCAGGTTTGAAGAGCTATAGAAGCTCTTTCCACACTCCATGCATTGAAATGGTTTTTCTCCCGTGTGGATCCTCTCGTGTGACTTAAGAGGAGCTTTTTGACTGAAGCTCTTTCCGCACTGCAGGCATTGAAAGGGTTTCTCCCCCGTGTGGATTCTGCTATGTATGATATAGCTAATTTTTGCATTGAAGCTCTTTCCACACTCCATGCATTGAAATGGTTTTTCTCCCGTGTGGATCCTCTCATGTGACTTAAGATTACCTTTTTGCCTGAATCTCTTTCCACACACCATACAGTGATATGGCTTTTCCCCTGTA
This sequence comes from Notechis scutatus, assembly GCF_049901735.1. Classification (NCBI taxonomy): domain Eukaryota; kingdom Metazoa; phylum Chordata; class Lepidosauria; order Squamata; family Elapidae; genus Notechis; species Notechis scutatus. The sequence goes on along the minus strand of NW_028263018.1, from coordinate 2,591 downwards.
TGGGTCCTATTATGGCAAGTTAGGTCACTCGCATAGTGGAAGCTCTTCCCACATTCTAGGCATTTATATGATGTCTTCCCAGTGAGGCTTTTTTTCCGGGAATTCGGTTCCTTGCTCTGAGTAATCCTCATTCTACCCTCCCTGAGTTGATGCAACCTCTCCTCTCTGTGGAGGCTTTGATGAGAAGTAAGGGAGGCGCTGCTTCCGAAGCTTTTTTCCCTATTAATATACCGATGTTGCTTCCTCTCTTCGTGGCCCTTCTTATGTGAATTAAGATCACTTTTCCGACTGAAGGTCCTTCCACAATCCAGACATTTGTGTGGATCCTCTGCTTTGTGAATCTTTTTATGCAATGCAACGGAACAGCTTGTCCTGAAGCTTTCTGCACACTTTGTACAATTGTATGGTTTCCTTCTACTATTCTTTCACGTAAAGGAGGAGGAAAATTCCTTCCGGAGCATTGCCTGCTTTCATCTTGTTTCTCTCAGCAGGGCTTTGGCAACAGTCACCTAATCCAGATTCACCTTGGAGTGTTTTGCCATACCTTTAACACATTTCTTTTTCATGACAATCATCTGTGTCCAATAAGACATTGATATCTGCACATGGTAAACCAGAGCAATTCTCCAGCTCCTCCGTTAACTGGTTTTCCTCTGAACTTTGCTTTCCATATAACTTTTCTGCAACTTCCTTTTTGTCTTTTGGCAAAGGTGCTGCTACCTCTTGGCCAGAATCCTCCATCTCCCATCTGTCACCTGCTTGCAACAATAGAAAAAGAAAAGTTAACACAAACTTAGGTGCAAAAGGGATCAAGCACCACTGCTGTATTTGAACAGTACCAAATTTCAACCCAAATCACTTTGGTTCAAAACATGGTGTCATTCCTAAAGCCATTTTGGATCGTGTTCAGGGTTGGCTCAGCGAGGCTGGGCAGAGCTGTGGGAATGGGAGGGGGGAGTAGAGATAGCTGGGCATGTGTAGCCAAAATAGAATTCTTTCCCCTGGGAACCAAGGATGTTCTCATCAGCACCTGGTGAGGCACATGAGGAAAACAGCTGGACTCGGACTGTGACCTAATTGGACCATGTGATGGATGAGTGAACTGGGGGGAAGAACTTTGAACTGGGGGGGGGGGGGGAACCGCTGGACCTTCAGAGTCAGCTTTTCACCAGCTGTGCCAAAACGACTTGCCTAATAAATCTATACTTTGAGGAATCATCAAACCTCAGAGTTTTGATTCTTTTGGGTCTGTTACTTCGAACCCTGACACATGGTGCGATGCTTAGGATTAAGTTGATACAAGATTTTACCTTCGGCTCTCTCTTGTCCTCGGTGGTACAAAATGAAAATGTGAAAATCTTGGCTAAGATCATTTAAATTTTATGGGGGGAGAACCATCAGCTCTACTGCTTCAGATTTAGCTCAAAGGAAGCAGAAGGGACACTTAAAAGAGGCCTTCATTCATTCATTTGTTCATTACATTTATTGGCCTCCAGCTTGCCATAGGGAAACCCTTGATGCCTTATTATATTAAAAGGATAAAAATATATATAAACAATAGTGTACAAATACAAATACTCAGTTCTAAGTAAAAGACAATAGACTTGATGATGGAGAACCTATTGGTTAAATTTCAATCTGAGAAGGTAGAAATGTTGACGTCCTTGGACCTGGGAAATGAGCTTCAGCCTCATCTCCATGAAGAGGTTTTTCCTTGAAAAAAACTGGTTCTCAGTTACCCTGGGGTGTTCATTCCTCTTTATCCCAAAGGGGCTTTTTCTTAAGGCAACTGGACTTTATTTTTTCCTTGAACATGTTTCCCTTCTCATCCAAGAAGCTTCTTCAGTTCTGATTGAACAATGGAGGATGGAAGGATTGATATTCCTTGCAGTCATCTGGACATAAGCCCTCTTTCCAACTGGATGACTGCAAGGAGTATAAATTCTTGTGTTAAATCTGTGGATTCTTATCGGGCTCTTAAGTGTCATATAGTCATTATAGACCAAAAACAACAAAATGAAAGCAACTTCTAAAAAGCTTTCTACAAAGTGGGACAGGCAGGATTGGAAAGAGGCTAGGATGGGAAACTTCATGTGGAATTGAAGGACATTTTATTAGACTAAGTAGGAGTAGAAATGTACAGAAGGATGCTCCAATCTATTGCATACATCAAACAAATTAAATATTTTATCTGAGCTGCTCATGTCCACCACCCAGGGGAAACCGGTCAGTAGGTATCCAAATGAAGTCAGAGATGCTGACACAAACTTGATATAATGTTACATGTATGTATGTATGTATGTATGTATGTATGTATGTATGTATGTATGTATGCCTGCCACACATATTTACAGTAACATTTCATCCAGTTGGTCTGGAAAGTGTTGGACAGCTTCATCAGCACACCCAGCTTTACTTGTTGTTCGTAAGTTACAGTAATTATCTGAAGCTGCAACGGCCCCCCCAAAAGTGACTTAAGTCCGTGATTCGCGCTAAAGACCTTTGCAGAATTCCCCTGGTCATGTGATCCAAATTGAGGCATCAGGGAACTGAATCGCATTTATGACCTCTGCAGTGTCCAGAGGTCACGT